>NW_027496356.1:0-83992 GCF_021521415.1 Bidens hawaiensis | reverse complement strand
TAATATTGACAAGTTGGTCATAGTTGGTTATGTTTCCTAATTACAATATCCTTCTAATTGTTTTGTAATTATAATTGATAATGTCTTGGTTAACAAGTTAGTTTTGTTAGAAATATGAACGGTTCGGGTCAAGTCAACATGGGCCGACCCGATTATGAACCGTAAGAGTTACACCGAGGATAACGAACATCAAGCCCACTTACTTAGTTAACTGGGCTAGACACAATATTAAACAAGTTTTATTGGTGGGCTAAGGCTGTTTAGTGTGGTGATTGGGCTCAAAGCCCATTGGGTTTAATGGAGGATTTAAAACCTAATCCCTTTCAATATATAGCTTCATATATTTGTTATTAGCTAACCAATTCACAACACACTAAAACCTTAGCCACCATACACCTATAACTACAGCCATTGGCCGCCATTCCCTGCCAGGACCATCGTCGCGAGCCGCCGCCGTCGTCGGAGCACTGCCTTCGTCGCCAAAGCACCGCTGCCATCGCTGGAGCACCACCGTCGCCCGGCCGCTGTTGCTGCGCTGCCCCGTGGTGCTGTTGTTGTTCACCATCCGTCGCCGCCGCCCGCCGCCGGAAGTTCGGCTTTATCACGTTGTGTCGTTACCTAGCTCCGTTTGTTACTCATTGGTGTCTCTACCGGTTGTGTATAACCGTGGTACAATTTACATTCCGTTATTTACGTTTAACGTTATGTGGTTGTTTAGATCTCGTACTCGTATCCTTTGTAACCGGATCCTCGTCTGGGTTTCGTTATTGTGGTTACTCGTTTATTTTCGCTGCGTTTTATTCGTTTATTTGTTAATCTGATTAATAATATGAAACCAATATTAAAATCGGGTTTAAACCGCTAAACCGTTCTTGACCACCATTTGAAACCGAACAGTGGTATCAGAGCCGTGGTTACAACGTACGAGTCGATACCGGTCTTTAATCGGATCTACATCATAAACTTTTATTGTTAAAGATTTGATCTAGATATTATTTTGGGTAATTTTGGATTTGGTCAAAGTTTTGTTTATTTTATTTGACCAAAATATTACCCGATTTTTATTATTATGAATATGTAAATCCGACCCCGACCTTTGTGTGTTTGGTTGTTTGAGCTTGGTTTTTGGCCATATGGATGGTTCAAAGTTGTATTCGGTTATATTTTAATTTTATGGTTTTCTTTTGGCCATGTGGATGGTTCAAAATTGTAATATGAAAAATTGTTGGTATTATATATTTTGTAATAAAGAAGACCCGTAGATAACCGAGGACGAGCTCACAGATTCGTTGGAGTTAGTGGGAGTTTGTTAAAGATGACGGAATGCATCAAGATTCCATCCTTGTGGTTGTTTTATGTTGTGACCCCTTGACCCGATCGGTCTTGCTAATTGGCTTTAGCAAAACCGATCACCTCTTTTGGCCTTTATGAATTTACATATTTTATTTGCTATTTTGGTTGCTTGGTTATATATAATAGGTTATAATATCACCAACCTAATACCAAATAAATTTAAATTAATTTTTTTGATTAACCAATTATGTTTTTGCAAATTAAAGGCTTTTTAATTTCCAAAACTAATAACTTAATAGATTCTCTATTAACATAAAATTGGTTAGTCATATCACGACAAACTTAGTTTTAATAGGTTAATTAAAACTAAGTGTCATGAGAGATGAAAGGGTTCATCAAGTTGTCCCGATAACATACAGTAAATTTTGACTTTTACTCTATTCGGTAATTCTAAAATTAATCCTAATTTAATATCAATAGTCTATGTCATCCTACTATTAGTCACACTTGAGGCATACTGCAAATTTTCAAGTGTTTGGAGCTACATCACCACACTTGATTTCTAGCCTATCCCATCAAGGTGAAAGTGTTTCGTTGACACATCCAGCCCTTTCACATGTGACTTTACTAGGGCGACTATTACTTGTGACATTTGTCAATTTTTCATATTCGTATTTGAATTGGTGTTTGTTAAACCGACCCGTTTAGTCATTTCAATATATTCGTATTTGAAATTTATCAATTTATATCAATTTCAATGATTTAAGTTTTTTCCGTTCATTATTTATTCGTATTGTTCATCTCCGAGCTTAAAAGTTTATATAATAATCAAAGTTTAAAACTATACGGGTATAAAAGGTAAACCATTTAAAGATAATAAAATATATCAAGTTTTGATTAAGTTATATATAATTATATAGTATAAGGTGCATAGTGTAAATAAAGTTTAATAACAAACTATTAAGATATTTAAAGTATAGGGTCTAAGATGTAAATTTTATTTAAATTATAATACAATATTATTATCCCAACCCTCCCAGCCGTCCCCCTCTCTCCTTCTTCGCGATTTTCCGACGACCAGAATACCGAATTCCGGTGACCCATCAAACGACGATTTAAGACTCGTTTCAATCCGTTAATCAGCCCAAACGACTTCTCCTCTAACGTCAAGCATTATTACGTTATTTATTTCTCCATTAAAAATCATATTAACATCCTTTAATCACCCAAACCGACGGATTATAATCAAGGCTATAATAACTCTTATTAACATCAAACGAATCGATTGGAACTATAAATAGTACCCTAACCTTCATCTAAATGGGTTACAAACATAAAAATTATACATGCAAACACTTTATAATCATCAATTTGTTCATCCAAGATCGCTTCCGGCCAAGTCCCGTTCATCGTGTTTACGGCACCAAACTAAGTAAGTGATAGATGAATTCGTATTAGTTTCAAGCGAATAACAAAACCCCTAACATAAATCGGACAAACAATCAACAGATTAAGAGTATTAGATCTAGGGTTTGAATGAGGAAGAAGATGAAGTTAAAGAGTTGTTTATATAAAACAGTTTCCATCTTTTAAACATATATCAGTTTGGTTCAGTGGTAAGGTGGGTTTGCTGTGGTCATGAAGACCCGGTTTGAACCCGGGTCACTGCAGTTTCATTTTTGTATGTTTTACAAACTATTTTAATAGTTTTAATAAAACAAATATATATTTATAAATCATTATAAATTAAATAAAATTACTTCAAGTTAAACAAAAATTGTTTTAGATGGTTTTCAATCTTTTTATCCAATAATCCAACTTTTACAAACCCCAACAAATCGTTATAACTCGTAAAATCACTATATAAATAAGTATATATATATATATATAATCTAATATCATTGTTACTTTAACTCTAAACCGACAAACGTTTATACTAATAATCATACCGGTAACGCTAAAATCCCGTAACATTATTATAAAACTCATAAATAATATTATAATAATAAATCGTTAAAATACGTTAAATTTAAATATTAATATACCTTGAAAGAGTAAAAGTATATATGCAAATAATAACCTATGAACTTTAAAACAAACATTTTATTTCCATTATTTAGTTAGTAATTATCGTGTTTATTATTTTAGCTCATGAGATTCGAACTTTTGGTTTCATATAAAGCGCTTTCCGTTTCGTTTCAAAGTTTTCCTTCTAATTTAAAAGGTGAGTTTCTCAACCCCCCCCCCCCCCTTTTTTTACTCTTTTATTGTTTTGGGGGTAGCATATGTATCCTACAAAAACCCAGTTTCTTACAATTTTGCTTACAAACTACAATTCATTACATAGACTTGTGTGCTTACTTGTTACTTGCTCATGGATTGCTTCAATATAGTATGATCATACGCCCTCCTTTGCGCTCAAGACCTTGTTGTTATGAGTGGAAAAGGGCCTCATTATCCGAGTACGTTGGTGCACAATCCCAATTGGAAAGGACCTTATTTTCTTTTCACGAGTTTTCATGGAATTGTATGATTTTTATGTATTATATAAAAACCGTGGGAACTCACCAACTATTAAGTTAGTTGACATTATTTTATACATATGTTACAGGTATGCTTATTAGAGGATGAAACAAGGGAAGACACTAGACATAGGATTATCAATAATAAAGTGATTTCCTTGTAATTTTTCTTATTTGCAAAAGTACTTGTTATTTGAATCATCAATGAAACAATGATAATATTGTCACTTAATAGTGTCACATGTGTTTTGAGCAATCTGTACGTCGCACCCGGGTGTATTCCGCTTTAGTAGGGGTGTTACATTACTTTACTCTCCTGTTACGTGCTACAACTGTCTGGAGACTTAAAGTGTGCATAGATGAGGCTAAACATATCTATTTATGCAATCGTTGTCTTAATAGGCCTTATAACCGAGAGTTGTGCTCTATTAACAATTGGCAATCGTTGTCAGTCTGCCTAACCACTTATTAATGTTGTGTGCTATAGTTGCCATTAATAATAGTATTACAACGTCAAAAATAGTAATAAAATTTACTTTTGCTTTATTAATCAGATGTCAAGTCCCTACGCCCTTAAATCTATCCTTGAGAATGATAAACTGAATGGTACCAACTTCATCGAATGGCAACGCAACTTGAGACTTGTTCTCACCATGGCAAAGAGGTTGTATGTTCTAGATGGACCTGTTCCAACCGAGCCTAAAAACAACACAGCCGTGGCTCGAAAAGTTCTTAAGAAGCATAAGGATGACTCGGCTGAGGTCTCCTGCATTATGCTAGCTACCATGACTTATGAGCTTGCTAAAGGCTTGGAAAACTTTGGTACCTATGAGATGCTTGAGCAACTCAAGGGCATGTTTTAGAAACAAGCCCGTCAAGAAGGTTTCGACACCATGAAACAGCTCATTAGCTGTAGGATGGTAGAGGGGTCTTCCGTCAGTGGGCATGTCATTAAGATGAAGGGGTACATCGATCAAATCAAGAAACTTGATTATCCCCTACCTGTTGAGATGACAACGGACTTCATCTTTAACTCTCTCCCCAGCTCTTACGACCAGTTTGTAATGAATTTCAACATGAATGCATGGGTGAAGACAGTGCCTGAGCTTCACAACATGCTTAAGAGGGCCGAGATGAATATTCCCTCCCAGACCAATCAAGTTTTGATGATCCGATTTGCTGGTGTCAAGAAGCCTTAACCCAAGGGTCAGGGTTATAAAGGCAAAGGCAAGAAGAAGGTTACCATTGCTGCCCCTCGTGCCACCAATGCTAACAAAGGGTTCCAAAGATACCATCGCCGCCCCCCTGAGGAGCGCCAATGCTACCGATGCAACCAAATGGGACACTGGAAGCGTAAATGTCCCGAGCACCTTGCTGAGATAAGGAAGAGGAGAGCCAATGGAGGTGAAGGCTCCTCTCGAGGTATTTCCATATATGTTATTGAACTTTTCACTGTCTCTAGCAACAAATGGGCATTTGATACCGGATGTGGTTTCAACATCATTAATGTCTTGCAGAAGCCTGAAAAGTGGAGGAAGCTGAATAAAGGCAGCATGGAACTCATCGTTGGTGATGGGAAGAGAGTACCAATTCTAGAAACTGGAGTATTTCATTTTACTTGTCCATCTGGCCTGGTTTTTCCTTTGAATAATTGTTTGTATGCTCCTGGTTTGACCAGAAACATCGTTTCAGTTTCTTTATTGTTTAAACAAGGATTTAAGTTTGGTTTTAATGGAATGACTATTTCTGCTTACTTAAATGATATCTTTTATTTTGAGGCTAGACCATGAAATGGTATTTATTAGATTGATGTTCAAACTAATAATAACGTATATAATCTTTCAAAACGTATCAGATCTAGCATCAATGATACATTTCTATGGCATTGCCGACTTGGTCTCATAAGCAAAGCAAGAGTTAAAAGACTCCAATCCGAAGGGATTCTTGAATCCACAGGACCAGACTCTTTTGACGATTGTGAATCTTTCTTAGCTGGCAAACTCGCCAAGGGCTCCTTCACTCATAAAAGTGAATGAGCAAAAGATCTGTCATGACTCATACATACTGATGTATGTGGACCTTTCAGAACTATGTCTAGAAACCATGAAAAATACTTCGTTTCTTTTATCTGCGATTATAGTCGATACGTTTATGTGTATCTCATGAAACACAAACATGAAACCTTTGAAAAGTTCAAAGATTTTCAAAACGAATTGGAAAACCAACTTGGGAAAACCATTAAGATACTTCGATCAGATCGAGGTGGAGAGTATCTCAGCTCAGAGTTCATCACTCATCTAAAAGAGCGTGGAATTGTTTCACAGCTTACTCCACCTGGCACACCCCAACATAATGGCATGAGCGAGAGGAGGATTCGAACTTTTCTAAACATGGTTCGATCGACGATGTGTATAACTAACTTGCCTCACTCCTTTTGGAGTTTCTCCCTTATGGCCGCTGCCCGCATTGTCAACCTGGCTCCAACTAAGAAGGTAGACAAATCCCATATGAGATATGGCATGGGCGTAAACCCAATTTGTCTTTCCTCAGAGTATGGGGATGTGATGCATATGTCACAAGTGAATCTGATGACAAACTCGATCCCCGCGGCGTAAAAGTTGTTTTCGTCGGATACTATAACCTAAGCGGTTATTACTTCTTTCATCCTGATACAAATTCGATTTCTATGAAGAGGGAAGGATACTTCCTTGAGAAGGATATTCTTGATCAAGGAACTGGAGATAACGTTGTCGATCTTGAAGAAATTCAAGAACCATAAACAACCGCTAAGGAAGTTGGAGCGTCTGATCAACAAGTTGTTGTTGTTGATACATCAGGCATGAACACGAGCGCTCGCAGAAGTAGTAGGACTCCCATACCAAATTCTAGATACTTATGACATTTAGATGGTCTTGAAGTATTATTAGTAGCCGAGTGAAACGACGAACCTACTAACTACAAATCTGCTATCTTGGATCCGGAATATAAGAAATGGCGAGATGCTATGAACACCGAGATGCAGTCTATGCATGATAACCAAGTTTGGAACTTGGTTGAGCTACCCTCGATGGTCGCGAAGTAGGGAGCAAGTGGATTTTCAAAAGAAAAACCGAAATGCATGGAAATGTACAAACCTATAAAGCACGGCTAGTCGCGAAAGGTTTTACTCAAACTCAAGGTGCTGACTATGATGAAACCTTTTCACTCGTTGCTATGACTAAGTTAATAAGGATATTGTTTGCCATAGCCACGTACTATGACTACGAGATATGGAAAATGGATTTCAAAACCGCTTTTCTTAGTGGACATCTTTCTGAAGATGTCTATATGGTTTAACCTGAAGATTTTGTCGATCCAAAATATACTAACAGGGTTTGAAAATTGAATAAGTCCGTTTATGGACTTAAACAAGCATCGTGCAGCTGGAATCTTCACTTTGATGAGAAAATCAAAGAGTTTGGTTTTATCAAAAATGAAGATGAGCCTTGTGTTTATATAAAGGCTAGTGGGAGCACTATATCATTCCTCATCTTGTATGTGGATGATATACTGATCATTGGAAACAACATTCCTATGCTTAAGGAAGTTAAGCACTGGCTGTAATCTTGTTTTGCAATGAAGGATCTTGGAGAAGCCGCATATATTATGGGAATAAATATCTACCGAGATAGATCTAAGTGGCTTCTAGGGCTAAGTCAAAGTACTTACATAGACAAAGTAATGGCACGCTTCTCAATGGAAAACTCCAAGAAAGGAGCTGTTCCAATGACTAAAGGAACCGTGTTGAACAAATCGCAATCTCCAGAAACGGACATTGAATCAAAGCACATGCAAGCAATTCCATATGCTACTAGACCCAACGTCTCGTATGCCTTGAGCATGACCAGTCGTTTTCAGCAGAGTCCTGGCATTGCTCATTGGACTGCTGCAAAGAACATTCTAAGGTACTTGAATAGGACCAAGGATATGTTCTTGGTGTTTGGGGGAGTGGAAGAGGAGCTCACTGTAAGGTGTCTCACTGATGCTAGTTTCCAGACTGACCGAGATGATTCTCGCTCACAGTCAGGTTTTGTTTTCACTCTCAATGGAGGAGCTATTTATTGGAAGAGCTCCAAACAGAGTGTAGTGGCGGATTCAACCACCGAATCAGAGTATATAGCTGCATCAGATGCTGCTAAGGAGGCTGCTTGGATGAAGAAGTTCATCACCGACCTAAATGTGGTTCCAAGTATCAACAAACCAATCGAGGTGTTCTGTGATAACACATGTGCTATTGCTCAAGCCAATGAGCCAAGGTCTCATCACAGAACCAAGCATATCCTAAGGAAGTTCCACCTTATTCGAGAAATATTGGAACAAGGTGACATTGTGATAAGCAAAGTATACACATGTCAAAATTTAGCAGACCAGTTCACTTTTGATTTAATGGTTAAATGCAAACGTTGAACAATACAATTGTGTTCTTTTAATACGTTTAATCCGTGAATATTATATTCTAAATTATCCGTAGTCGGTCGGATTCGTGGGAATGATTCTGAATTAAGATTATTCTAACTTTGGACTCAAGAAGTTGACTTCCAAACTCACAGACCTTATTATGAATGACGTTGGATGTAACTCGCATCAAATCATCTTAATGGATATTGATCATAAGATGTTTTGATAATGGTATACTCATTTAGTATCCTTAGACCTGAGATACATATTGGAACTTTCGTTTACCGAGGGATATTCTTTGATCATGTTAACCGTTGTTGCGTAACTGCCAGTCATAAAGGCATTGATTGGGAATATTCAGGAGTTCAGTGGGAGTTGTATGTAATCAAGATGGGATTATGTACTCTTACAAGAAATGCAACAATTAGACATTTTGGCGCCCTCGTTGATTCAAACTGGTAAAGTGTGAGGCCTCACCCAAACTTACTGTGTGTTTGATTGGACCACTTTAACTCAATATCGAAAACTACAATAATTGAACACTATGTGAGATTGATATGATCCATGTCTCATTGTTCGATTGATGTCTCATATGGAAAGGATAGATGACAACGATAACTATAAGTTCATTATCTTGCAATAATGTATTCCAAATACTTTGGTTATGAATTTATAAAGTGAAAAATACTATTTGCGTCCCTGTGGTTTTAGGGAGGAGGCGCAATGAGTCCCCAAATAAAATCTGAACTGGTTGAGTCCCTGTGGTTTCAAAAATGAACTATTTGAGTCCCTGCTGTTACTTAACTATGTTAGCTTCAAGGGTAGATTCGACATTTCACTTCTATATATATACATTGTCACTCTGAGTCCTTGAACTTTCATAATTTGTCACTTTAAGTCCTTTTCACCTTTTAACAAAAATAAATAAACTTGACCATTTTTTTTAACAAAAATAAACAAACGAACCACCTTTTCAACAAAAATTAACTAACCGAACTACTTTTTAATACAAATAAACGAACCAAACTAACTTTTTAAGCAAACTAAACAACAGAATCATTTTTTTTAACCAAATCATTAGTAAAAAAAATTTTCATTTGTTTTCGCTAAAAAGGTACTTCGATCGTTTATTTTTGTTAAAAAAGTATCCTGGTTCGTTTATTTTTATTCAAATGTAGTTCGGTTCGTATTTCTTTTAAAAAATAGTTCGGTTCGTATTTTTGTTAAAAAAGGTTTGGTTGTCTATTTTTGTAAAAAAAAAATAGTTTAGTTCGTTTTTTAAGTTTTTTTTTATATTTTTGTTAAAAAAAGTTTGATTCATTTATTTTTGGTTGATTATGGTTTGGTTAGTTGATTATTGCTTGATTGATTGTAGTTTGGAGGTTAATTATGTAATTTGGAGGTAATTTTTAAAGAGGGACTAAAACTGAGGAATTACTTAACCACAAGGACTCATATGGATAAAAAAGGGTAAACTAGTAATTTCAGATCTGGCAGGGACTCAAATGGTTCATTTTTTAAACCATAGGGACTCAACCAGTTCAAATTTTCTTTTGAGGACTCATTGTGCCTCCGCCTTGAAACCACAGGGACGCAAACAATCATTTTCTCATTTATAAATGTCATAATTAGTTGGGGACACCTATGTGTAGCTAGAACGTATCTAGCTGTCAGCGTTGTGCTACTTGATCCAAATCCATACAAGTGGGAGACTGTTGGAAATATGAACGGTTCGGGTCAAGTCAACGCGGGCCTACCCGATTATGACCCGTAAGAGTTACACCGAGGATAACGAACTTCAAACCCACTTACTTAGTTAACTGGGCCAAACAAAATATTAAACAAGGTTTATTGGTGGATTAAGGCTTTTAATGTGGTGATTGAGCTCAAAGCCCATTGGGTTTAATGGATGATTAAACCCAAATCTCTTTCTATATATAGCATCATATATATTGTTATTAGCTAACCAATTCACAACACACTAAAACCCTAGCCACCATACACCTATAACTACAGCCGCCGGCCGCCACTCCCCGGCCGAACCACCGCCGCGAGCCGCTGCTGTCGCCGGAGCACCACCTCCGCCCGGCCACTGCTGTTACGCTGTTGTTCCCTCTGCCCCTTGGTGCTGCTGCTGTTCACCGACCGTCGCCGCCGCCATCACCGGAAGTTCGGGTTTATCACGTTGTGTCGTTACCTAGCTCCGTTTGTTACTAATTGGTGTCTCTACCGGTTGTGTATAACCGAGGTACACTTTACATTCCATTATTTACGTTTAACGTTATGTGGTTGTTTAGATCTCATACTCGTATTGTTTGTAACCGGATCCTAGTTTGGGTTTCGTTATTGTGGTTACTCGTTTATTTTTCGCTGCGTTTATTCGTTAATATGATTAATAAATATGAAACGAATATTAAAATCGAGTTTAAATCGTTAAACCGTTCTTGACCACCGTTGAAACCCAACAAGTATAGTCTATAAACCGAGTTATGGCTAGACATTATAGATTACACGAGATGTAACCGATCAGTTAGAGTTTATCAGGAGTCAAACCAAGTTAGGGTTTGAGAGATTGTATTAAGTTTTTTGAGTTATATTTTCTGATTAATATAAACGATAGTTGTTCGTTTAATTCGTACTTAATTATCGATCAGGACTTGAGCCACCCCACTATGGTGGATCTTAGAAAACTATACTGTTTTATACTGTTTTCCTTATACCGTGTTCGTTGTTACTGTCCAGTATTTCTTGCACAAACACACCATGATTGCTTCTTACTTTCTCTGTCATGGTGAGGTAAGACTACTTTAATGTTTCGTGCTCCTGAAATTATATGAGAGATATGAAAGTAAAGGATTTTCCTTAGTTTATGTAGGTGGCCGGTGATGTCGTTCATGTGGATTGCACACTGCTTTAGATTATATAACTCTTCATCTTTTCAACTTTATCGTGGAGTGCACACTCCATTGATTTTTCTATGTTTAGAGAACATCTCCTAATTTTCTTTATTTGCAGTGAGTGGTATCCTATACAGCGCCCATTTATACATTGCTGGGATGGTATTTCCGATTATTTATATGGTGACTTGGCTACTTATGTTTGTTTAGAATCCATGAACATATATTTGACCATCTTTGTCATAATACCAATAATCAGAAAATGTTCAACTAGTTTCTTTTGCTTTCAGCAATTTTATAGAACAATAACTCGGTTTAACTGAATCATTACTCTCCTACGTTTATTGTTAAATGGATTGTGTTTGGGTTTTGACATCCGAGATAGTGACACTTAGGCCGGCCTGTCTCGGGTTGGTGTGTTAGAGGGTTTAACTGAATCATTACTCTCCTACAATCGTTATGTGTTGTAGGGATATTTTGGAGAGGCTAAACATGTTTCTATTCTGAGTTCAGTCTAACTTTTTTTATTACCAAAAAAACTGCCAACACGTACTGTATTAAGGGAAAAAATTTCAAACTTACAAATTGGTAATGACTAGGATGAACAATTTTTTTTTTTTTTATAGAAAATATTGATCCTTTTATCTATAACACAAACCAAACTACATCTGGATAATGGATAAGCGAGCAACAAGCTGCGCCACTATCCCCTTTTGAATCGCAAAGCCTATTCTACTAAATATAAATTCTTGGTTCCTCGGGCTCTGCGAGTCACTGTGGACCACCTTCTGCACCCGCTCCAAGAAGCGAACCGCCTCGGGAGCTAGGGATCCAAAAGTGTCGAAGGCAAATGGAATGAACACGTGCTGATTCTCCAAACACAATGTCTCATGCTTAGCAACCTTCCTAGACTCCGCTCTCAAAACCGCCTGTCCCGGTACGAAGCCACTGTCTCTCAGCCCCACCAACGGGGACACCCCAGTGAGGTCAACACACGCATGCTTACCCCCTGCCCAGCCAAACACAAGAACATCCGCAGGACGCAGGGTAGATCTTCCCTCACGCGGATCAGTCAAAAAGTTAACAGGTGCCTCTTTCTTGGCTGAGATCCCGGCACGTCTAAGCACATCCCATAACACATCTCTAACCCAGTCATGACGATACTTGAATCCCGGCAATTCCTTACAGTGGAGGGCATGCTCACCGAATCTATCCAAACAAGCTTTTTTACAAATGGGGCATAATTCATCTGGAGGGAAAAGGGGAATCATAAGCCGGTATTTAAGGATGGCTCTGTATACAACTGCCGACATCCGTTGCCCAAGACCTTCAATGGGCACAACAGTCAAAAAATCCTGGGCATGAGCCCCCTTGAGACAAGCTAAAACTGCCTTTTGTCTCGGGGTCATATCGAATCGCTCTTCCAAATCATGTACGTGTTTACCATAAAGAGCACTCGCCAAGGTTTGTTGAGGTTTCTTGGGGGCGGTCTCCTTATCAGTAAAACCGCCTATATCAAGGTTCGGGAGAGTTGTTCCAATATTACTAAGTGCAAAAGAGTAGTCAGGATCTACCCCCGTAACACCAGCGTTTCGCAGGACGTGGTCTTGCAATTTCCACGACTGAGACCTGGAAGCCACAAATGCATATGCGGAGACATCCTCGGCGAGAAAATTCCTAAGCCTCCGCAACGCATAGGGAAGGAAGCCAACCTCCACTGGAGGTCCCCAAAATGCGGTCCTCCACACACAACAATATCTTCAATTGCCCCCGCAGGCCCGCATCAAAGATGGACACAGCCTCTTTGACATGTTCAAGTTGATAGGTCCGGAGCCCAAACACTAACTTAGCAACCCCCATGCACGAGCGTAACAAAATGAGCTCACTTTAAGGGTCCCTCAGGTCCGGCAGGCGTTTCATAAGAATTCAGCACTCCTTACATTCTTTAATTTATATTCTCAATTCTTGTGGGTAACACACACTTCCCTTTAGCCTAAAATGTAGTAATAAAGTTATATATTTATTTTGATTGTTTATTTCATAATATTTTTTCCTTTCTCTATGGCGATGGTGAAGACTTTCGTGTGGATTCCACGGTAGTTAGATTATATAAGTCTTTATATTTCTAACTTTATTACGGAGTGCACATTCCTTCGAATTTTATATGTTAATAAAACATCTAAAATTCTATAATGACTTCCCTTTTACATTCTTGGTGGTAAAGCTCTTCAAGTGCGTAAATTATATAACTATTTTCAACTTTGTTGTGGAGTGCACACTCCTAATTTTATATGTTAATCAAGCATCTTCAAATCTCTGATGACTTGACCTGTTTTCATTCTTGTAAGTTGGACAAATTTTGATTGCAATAGATATGGTCTTTAGATTTAAAGAAAATAAAAGATGAGAGAACAAATGAAACAAATTAACTATGTGTGATTATGTATGAGAGTTGGAATAAAGAGACGATTAAGAAAATATTATATATACTCGAGATAATGGTGTTCAAAACAATCCGAATTCGTATCCGAAAATTCAAATCCGAACTATCCGAATCTCGGATATCCGAATTTTTCAGATTCGGATTCGAATACTGATTTTGATAATTTTCGAATAGTTCGGATATCAGAGTTAATTTTATTAATTTTAAATTATAATTATGTTTAAATATAAATATAGGAACCCTAAACACCTTTCATTTTCACACATTAGCTTCAGAACTTGAGCCGCCATTCACAAATTCTAGCAGCTCAATTCATTGACTATCACCCAGTTCTCATCTACGATCTCGGTTCTCATCTCGTCTCCGACCGCCATTACAATACATTTGACTCGTAATATGAAATTACCGAAGTCGACATGTTTGTATATCGGAATCCGAAACCCCTAGAGTCCGAGTTGCTCGTAATCTGTAACCTTCGGCCTTTCATTCGTTTGAACATTTCTCACATTTGGCTTCACTGTTGAAGTTTCTATTAAATTCAAGTTCATTGGATGACAATGAACATAATGTAACAGAAAAAGAAAAAAAATGGGAAGAACAAGAGCTGTAAATACCATTGTTAGTTCAATAAGAGGGATCTATAGAAAAAATGGATCTGAAGGTTAAGAAGAGGAAAGAAGATATTGGTTTTTATTCTGTTTTTTGTTTTCCATAATTTCGGATATCCGTTTCACTATTTCCGAAGATATTGGTTTCTTTTTTACTAATTTACCTTGATTGATGTTAGGGTTTTTTTACAAACACAAGCACACCAAACAGCACCTCTCTGGCTCTCTCTGCCCCTTACCACTTCAGCCCCTGACCACCGTCCACCGCTGGCGCTGCATGTGACATTCGTCAAATTGAATTAGTATTTGTACTCGTTTTATTACTCTTTTCTAATCGCATCGTCGCTTTTAATGAAACGTTGAGTTATTAATTATGTTATTCGGTTTTACCTTTATTGTTTTATTTACGCGTGACTCGTATCTATATATTTATAATCGTTTAAAGTATACAATATGCACAATTTAACCCCTACCTTTACTTTTACAATTTATGTCAACCAAAACTAAAATTAAGGACTTGTTTGCAAAAAAATATTCAAACTCGTCTCCCCTCCCTTCTTCCCTCCCATCACCGACAACACCCCCCCTGTTTTAGTTATTTTTGATCCTAGACTCATAAATCACGGGATTTGAGTAATTAATATGATTCATAACATGCATGCTCCTTCCTATTATGGTATAACGCGAAATTGACAGCTATTTCATATCAAATTGAATCAATTTTCGTTAACTAAGGTCGCGGCTGATTTTGATCTCGTTAGCCTATAAATACGAGTCCAAAACTCAATTAAAATGCTCCACACCATCATCTCACTATCACGAAGCAAACCCCTAAGATAACTTCAGCCATTAAGTAGTTCTTGACCTTGTTTGACTTCGTATTCTAGACGCGAACCCTAGCTCGTTATTCTCTTACCTTTCGTAACCAGTCAAGGACAAATTATCGGGACTTCTCGCGGAACCATCTAGTTGCTTTAATCATTATCATCTCCTTGTTACCGTATTCCTTATTCCAAGTGAGTTATTCATAACCCCATTTTAACACTTTTAATATTTTTGGGGTGTAGCATGTCACAAGTTTTATCTCGTTAGTTATGTGCTTATTTATAAACCGATTCACAATTAGCGTACATGTTAATATTATTCTTACATATTTTTTATGATTATACGTGAACTTGCTTTCAACGTGTTTACTATTCTTATGGTGGAAGTTACGCAAACGCATACACATAGTGGGAGGGTACGACGGGACGTACCTACGCCATCTAGCGTTACGACTTCGGTTGTTCGTAAGGTGGTTCTCATTTACCGTATTACTACGGCCTCGATTAAAGTAACGGGAGGACGACATTAATTGATTTCATTTACTTTATGCTTAGATATTTATTGCATTACGAATGTTGAATCGCGCCTTTTATATATATATATATACATACGCAAAAACTTATGAAAACTCACCAACTTAATTGTTGACGAATCTATTATTTTCAACGTGCTACAGGTTGAATCGATGGCGTGCTAAGGATGAAGATCATTAGTATACCTTAGGTTATTTGAATAAAGAACATATTTATTGTTTTAATGAAGTGTTTTCATGTTATTTTTATTTATGAATAATCGTGTACTTGTTACGTTACGAAATGAAATAAATATAATTATTACGCGCTATGAGTGATATGTACGTTACACCCGGGCGTATTCCGCTTAAAGTCAGGGTGTTACAGATTGGTATTAGAGCCGTAACTGTAAGATAGGTTGTTAAACGTATCGGCCTAGTATAGCTATAGTTTATTTTAGGGCCCCGAATTGCATGTATACCCTATGTGCTACGTGCACGCACTTTTATTAAAAGTTTATTCATACGCTCGAATTTATTATGTTTTATAGCATCACATGTACACATATTCACACACAAACTCCAAGGCTTATACCTAAACAATTTATTTTATTTCTATTTATTTATTTAAAAAAAAAAAAGAAAAACGATTTTCAATCCTCTTAAAGATGGTTCTACGTGACGGCTATGTCGTAATTGGAAGGGTGACACACTTATTTTTCGAACCCTTGAAACCAAGGTTTTTTTTAACCTAAGGATAAGTAATGCGCATAAATCTCAATCAGACGCGGGACCCGGTTTCTTACCTGGAGGGTTCAAAAAGGGTGCTGGAACTTATTAGGCCAAATCATACCACACCGAACGTCATACGAACCATAACTTTAAGTTGTCAAACGTGGCCATTTCCTTTGTGAATAGAGAATGGTTGCACTCCTGATCTTAAATTGCATACAAGTCATGATGGTAAAGGAATATCCTAATTTCAATATAATTTTCATGTGATTTTAGTATTATATTTTTTTTTATTTATTCAAAAGGTTTAAGTATTCCACTTCTCGAAATCGTCACCCGATAACTCATGCTCGTAGTAATCTCTTTTCAGCATGTCCTATCGTTTCCCTCGTCGTCCCGAGAAACTCCAGCCGCAAAATGATAGCCCAGATCACTAAGCAACTGGCTGCTGTGCTTCCGGAAATGGTGGCTCAAATGCACCAAACCGTTGCTTCCAATTCGAACTCAGCCACTTCGGGTTCGAACTCCAACTCTTGTCGATACAAGACCTTCACCGATACGAATCCTTTTAAGTTTGATGGATCTGAAGGTGCCACTACCCTGCTAGAATGGTACCAAAGTATGGAGAGTACTTTCCTCCATATCGAATGTCCCGAGGAAAAGAAGACACGCTTTGCTTCAAGTGTCTTCGGAAAAAGACTCCTAACTTGGTGGGTGCAAGAAAAATCCACTCGTGGTGCTGAAGTATCCATGGCCTTGCCATGGGAGGAACTTAAGGAAATCATGACTGAAGAGTTATGTCCACCCAATGAACTCATGAATCATGAGGTGGAATTTTGGAATCTTAAGCAAGAGGGTGGTGATAACGTTACTTACCGCTCGCTTCAACGAGCTTAGCATCTTGGTGCCACATCTTCTCTCTCTCTCTCTCTCTCGTGGGATTAACAAGTATGTCCGGGGCTTACCAAGACAAATCCAAGACTTGGTTTAAAGCAGTGCTCCCAAAACTTTTCGCGAGGTGGTTGTCCTTGCTGCATCCTTATCTGACAACCACGTTAAGCTGGGAACCCTCAAAGGCAGCAAGAAGACTATTGAGAAAACTGAGGCTGAACCTTCCAAAGAGGTCAAGGCCGAAGCCACACCCAAACCATACCCCAACAATAACAACCATTCCAAGAAATGAAAGCAAAGCTATGCCTTAACCCAACAAAACCAACCTCAACCTCAATAACCACAAACCCAAACCGAAAACCTTCAAGCTCCTCCCACAAAGAAACCCTACTATGGACCTCACCTGTTTTGCCAAATTTGCCAACGACACCATCAACTCGGCATCCCTTGCCGACAATGCACCTATTGTGGCCGTTTTGGACACCTGCTAAGCGCATGTTTCGAACTCATGTGTACCCAACCAACCCTCACCAAACCACCCCGCACTCCCCATGCTTTCTACCAAAACCATGTTTTAACTCAAGCTCAACCCATTGCTCAAGCCTACCCCACCCCTCGAGCGTGTTTCAATTGTGGAGATCCTAGTCATTTTTTCCGCAACGCGTGTCCCCGACTCGCATACCAAGTCCAAATGGTCGCTCCACTGTGTACCCTGCTCAAGCCTGTCAAGTTCAGACCTTTCAACCAGTTCCGCAAGTTATGGCCAACCAAGTTGTTCAACCGGTTCAAGCCAATCAAGCCTCGACTTCTCAAGCTACACCAGTCGTCCCCAATGCTCGCGGTTTGGCATTCATGATCAATGCAAATCAAGCCCAACATAGCAATGATGTGGTGAATGGTACGTTCTTGGTTAATAACGTGTATGCATCCATTTTATTCGATACCGGTGCTGATATGAGTTACGTGTCTTTTGATTTTGAGCCTATGCTTTCGTCGTCTCGTTCTATACTCGAAAGTTCCTTTACGGTTGAAGTCGCGAATGGTAAAACTATCTTGATTGACTCGGTTATTTGTGGTTGTACTCTAAATCTTAACGACTATGATGTCTCTATCGACCTCATTCCTATGCAACTCGGAAGTTTTGATATCATAGTAGGCATGGATTGCTTAGCTCAACACCGTGCCGAAATCGTGTGCTTTGAGAAGTATATTCGTATCCCACTAGACGACGATCGGATTTTGCGTATTTTTGGTGAAAAGACTTCCAAGGGGCTTAAGGTTATGTCGTGTACTCAAGCCCAAAAATACTTACGTAAAAAGTATGTGATTTTTCTTGTCAACGTCTTGGAAAAGAAACAAGAAAAGAAGACAACAAAAGACATTTCAGTAGTTCGTGATTTTCCCGAAGTTTTCCCTGAAGATGTTTCCAGTTTACATCCTACTCGTGAAGTGGAGTTTCGTATTGATCTTGTGCCTGGTGCGAACCCCATCGCCAAGGCTCCTTATCGTCTCACACCTTCGGAAATGCAAGAGCTAGCGAGTCAACTCCAAGAACTCTCTAGCAAAGATTTCATCCGCCGAAGTTCGTCGCCTTGGGGCGCACCTATTCTTTTCGTTAAAAAGAAAGATGGTTTCTTTCGAATGTGTATCGATTATCGTGAACTCAATACACTCACGATTAAGAACCGTTACCCTTTGCCTAGAATTGATGACCTTTTCGATCAACTACAAGGCGCATCTTGCTTTTCAAAAATCGATCTTCGTTCGGGTTATCACCAATTGCGCGTTCATGAGGATGATATACCCAAAACCGCTTTCCGAACTCGTTACGGTCATTACGAATTTATGGTTATGCCTTTCGGCTTGACCAATGCACCTGCGGTGTTTATGGACCTCAGGAACCGCGTATGCAAGCCTTATCTTGATAAGTTCATGATCGTGTTTATTGACGACATTCTCATTTACTCAAAATCTAAAGTTGGCATGAAAAACATTTGCATGATATCCTCTTGTTGTTGAAGAAAGAACAACTTTTTTCCAAGTTTTCCAAATGCGAGTTTTGGTTAAACGAAGTTCAATTCCTTGGTCATATCGTTAACGAAAAAGACATTCATGTTGATCCCATTAAAATCGAAGCCGTTAAAAATTGAAAGACCCCGACTTCACCTACGGAAGTTCTATCATTTCTTGGTCTCGCTGGTTATTATCATCATTTCATTTTGAACTTTCCAAGATCACTTTACCCCTCACCGCCTTAACTCATAAGGGTAAACCATATGAGTGGGGGGCTAAGCCAGATGAAGCTTTTCAAACATTAAAGCGTATGCTTTGCGACGCTCCTATCCTATACCTTCCCGAAGGAAACGAGGATTTTGTTGTCTATTGTGATGCTTCGAATCAAGGTCTCGGTTGTGTTCTCATGCAACGAGGCAAGGTCATGGCCTATGCATCACGACAACTTAAGGTTCATGAAAAGAATTATACGACACACGGCCTTGAGATTGGTGCTGTTGTATTCGCGTTGAAAATTTGGAGACACCGACCACAAGAGCCTCCAACATATTTTTGACCAAAAAGATTTAAACATGAGGCAATGACGATGGGCCGAACTTCTTATTGACTACGATTATGAATATGTTACCATCCCGGTAAAGCAAACGTAGTAGCTGATGCCCTTAGTCGCAAACCCCATGTCAAAAGCATTCTTCTTATAAGCGTTGTTATCCAGACCGATCTTCAGCTACGTATCTTTGAGGCCCAACACATCTCTGTCACTTAAGGCAATTTGTACAAAGAGATGTCGTGTGGTGCTGGACACCAACTCGAAACCAAGCGTGATGGTTTGCTCTATTTTCTTAACCGCCATTGGGCCCCATATCGTGACAATCTTCACTCGTTTATAATGGACGAAGCTCACAAGTCACGATATTCTATCCACCCCGGTGCGGATATAATGTATTTTGACTTTCGAACTACTTTCTGGTGGCCCGGCATGAAGAAAGATATCCCTATCTATGTCGAAAAATGTTTAACATATGCTATGGTAAAATCCAAGCATCAAAAACCTGTTGGTTTGCTCGTGCAACCTTTTATTCCTGTTTGGAAGTGGGAGAATATTACGATGGACTTCGTAAAAAAACTTCCCACCACCAAGAGGCAACATGATAGTATTTGGGTAATCGTAGATCGATTAACCAAATCAGCCCATTTCATTCCCATTCGGGAAATGCGTTCGATCGATCGGCTCGCTCAAATCTATGTCAACGAGATTGTTTGTCGCCATGGTATACCTTTGAGTATTTTACCTGACCGTGATGGTCTTTTCGTGTCTCATATTTGGAATTCGCTTTAAACCGCATTAGGAACCCGTCTAGATCTTAGCACCGCTTATCATCCTCAAACGGATGGTCAGTATTAAAGAACTATTCAAACCCTTGAGGACATGCTAAGAACTTGTGTGATTGATTTTGGTGGTACAAGATACCACCGACAAAATAACTCAAATTCATAATAATCTGCTTACTGCTTGAAGTCGTCAAAAGTCTTACGCTGATAAGCGACGACGACCCTTGGAATTCGAAGTCGGCGACCTTGTCCTCCATAAGGTTTCACATTGGAATGGAGTAGTCCGTTTCGGTATGAAGGATAAACTAGCCCCCCGTTTTGTTCGTCCATTCAAAATCCTTGAACGAATCGGAGATGTTTCTTATCGCCTCGAGCTCCCGCAAGAGATTCAAGGCATCCATCCTGTGTTTCATTTTTCAAACCTTCGAAAGTGTCTAGCTGGCGAGAACCTTCATATCCCTCTCAACGAAGTACGTATCGATAAGACAATGCACTTTGTTGAGAGACCGGTGGAAATAGTGGATCGAATGGTTAAGGAAACCAAGTGTAGCCGAATCCCTTTGGTCAAGGTTCGTTGGGAATCTAAGCACGATGCAGAAGTCACCTGGGAACGTGAAGACCAGATGAAGACTAGGTATCCGCATCTTTTTGCTACGGATGTTAATTCCTAATTTCAGGACTTAATTTCCTAAAAGTTGTGAATGTTGTGACATTCGTCAAATTGAATTCGTATTTGTACTCGTTTTATTACTCGTTTGTAATCGCATCGTCGCATTTAATGAAACGTTGAGTTATTAATTATGTTATTCGGTTTTACCTTTATTGTTTTATTTAAGCGTGACTCGGATCTATATATTTATAATCGTTTAAAGTATACAATATGCACAATTTAACCCCTACCTTTACTTTTACAATTTCTGTCAACCAAAACTAAAATTAAAGACTTGTTTGCAAAAAATATTCAAACTCATCTCCCCTCCCTTATTCCCTCCGTCACCGACAACAAGCCCCCCCACCTCACCCTTCAGTTATTTTTGATCTTTTTGACTCATAAATCACGAGATTTGAGTAATTTAATATGATTCATAACATGCACGCTCCTTCCTGTTATGGTATAACGCGAAATTGACAGCTATTTCATATCAAATTGAATCAATTTTCGTTAACTAAAGTCGCGGCTGATTTTGATCTTCGTTAGCCTATAAATACGAGTCCAAAACTCAATTAAAATGCTCCACACCATCATCTCACTATCACGAAGCAAACCCCTAAGATAATTGCAGCCATTAAGTAGTTCTTGACCTCGTTTGACTTCGTATTCTAGCCGCGAACCCTAGCTCGTCATTCTCTTACCTTTTGTAACCAATCAAGGACAAATTATCGGGACTTCTCGCGGAACCATCTTGTTGCTTTAATCATTACCATCTCCTCGTTACCGTATTCCTTATTCCATGTGAGTTATTCATAACCCCGTTTTAACGCTTTTAATATTTTTGGGGTGTAGCATGTCACAAGTTTTATCTCGTTAGTTATGTTCTTATTTATAAACCGATTCACAATTAGCGTAAATGTTAATATTATTCTTGCATATTGTTTATGATTATACGTGAACTTGCTTGCAACGTGTTTACTATTCTTATGGCGGAAGTTACGCAAACGCATACACATAGTGGGAGGGTCCGACGAGACGTACCTACGCCGTGGTTACGACTTCGGTTGTTCGTAAGGTGTTTCTCGTTTCCCCTATTACTACGGCCTCGACTAAAGGAACAGGAAGACGACATTAATTGATTTCATTTACTTTAAGCTTGGATATTTATTGCATTACTAAAGTTGAATCGTGCCTTATATATATATATACGCTAAAAGTCATGAAAACTCATCAACTTAATTGTTGACAAATATATTATTTTCAACGTGCTACAGGTTGAATCGATGGCATGCTAAGGATGAAGATCATTAGTATACCTTAGGTTATTTGAATAAAGAACTTATTTATTGTTTTGATGAAGTGTTTTCTTGTTATTTTTATATATAAATAATCGTGTACTTGTTACGCTACGAAATGAAATAAATATAATTATTGCCGCTTTAATAGTGTTACGAGCTATGAGTGATATGTACGTTACACCCTGGCGTATTCTGCTTAAAGTCGGGGTGTTACACCACATAGCCGCTGCCCCGCACAGCCGAACTCCGTCAGCCACTTTGTCTCCGTCAGCCACTCAGGCACTCAGCCCCTGACCAACGCCATCCCCGTCTCCAATCAGCCACTCAGCAGCCCATCTTTGATCCCCGTCCTCCTGCCACTGCCTACTCTTACTCGAAGTCTCGAATCCTCCCACCTTGAAGGTAATAATTCATTGTCAAATGTTAATTGTTCTTAATTTTAATTTGTTAGTTTATTAGTTTTTGTTAGTTTCTTAGTTTTAGTTTGTTAGTTTGTAATTTTTGATTTGTGCATATTTTGAATATAAAGAGATATTATCAAAGTGAACCATCGAACCTTGGATCATCATCTTCAAGTAGTAAACGTCTCAAATAAATTTGGATGATCTACCATGGGATCCTTCCGAAAGGCAACCAAATTCATCTTTTCACCCAAGTCAAAAAGATGAAATTAGACGGGCATATCTATTTAGAGGTCCATGTCAACCAACCAGACATGATTTTCCTCTAACAAATTTTAGTGGTAAATTAAGACGCTTTATTGAGGAATGGTACACTAGTGAATTTGGAAACTGGTTGGAATATAGTGTCAAAGCGGATAAAGTGTATTGTTTGCATTGTTACTTTTTAAGGAAAGTGGATAAAGTGATGCGTTTCTAAGTGAAGGATTGCGATGTTGGAATAGGTGTTGGGAGAAATTTAGCAATCATGTTGGTAAATGCAATAGTTATCACAACAAAGCACGTAAAAAAGGGAAAGACTTACTTAACCAAGCTCAGTCTATGCATGTGGCCATTGATAAAGGTACATATATTCATAAAAAAACAATATAGAGTCTGATTACATGCTTCGGCTAGACTTACCAAAGCACTGTTGAATGGTTCGTTAGCTTTTCATGGTCATGATGAGTCTGAAGAATCTCTTTACAGGGAAAATTTAATTGAGTTCTTAAAAGTGTTTGGAGAACTAAGTGAAGAAATTGGTAAGGTTATATTAGGTAATGCTCCCGGGAGTAATCAAATGACGTCTCCATCAATCCAAAAAGAACTTTGTAATTGTTTTGCAGAAGAAGTATTAAAGAGGATATTTGAAGAACTTGATGATGATGTCTTTTCCATATTAGTTGATGAATCGAGAGATATTTCTAAAAAAGAACAAATGGCCGTGGTTTTAAGATATGTTGATAAATTAGGATTTGTGAAGGAGCGATTTATTGGCCTTGTTCATGTTATAGAAACGACCACGTTATCTCTTAAAGCTGCAATTGATGAATTATTTGCTCGCCACAATTTGAGTATTGGTAGGGTAAGAGGCCAAGGATATGATGGTGCAAGCAACATGTCGGTGAGTTTAATGGTTTGAAAGCTTTAATTTTGAAAGAAAATTCTTCAGCATATTATGTTCATTCTTTTGCTCACCAACTTCAACTTGTTGTTCTGGGCCTTGCAACCAAACATTATTAGATTTACAGATTTTATAAAGAATTATCAAATTTAGTATGTTGTTGGTGGATCTTGTAAAAGAATAGATTTGTTAAGAGAATGTCAAAGAGAAAGTTTGGGATTGAATTCAGAAGTTGAAACCGAAAGTGGAAAGAATCAAAAATTGTCACTTGCAAGAGCTGGGAATACACGTTGGAGTTCTCATAAAAAACAATTCTCCAGTTGCTTACTTTATATCCTAGTGTTATTGACATGCTTGAATATATAGAAAAATCATGAGAGTTTTCAAATCACCAAAATGAAGCACGTGGGCTTCAAGAATTCATGAAAACTTTTAATTTTGTATTTTATTTGCATTTGATGAAATACATCTTGGGTGTTACTAAAACATTGTGTCAAGCACTTCAAAGAAAAGATCAAGATATGTTTAATGAAGTTAAGCTAAACTAATGAAGGCCTAAAAAGTTATCGACTTGAAGGCTTTGACTCACTTTTGGAAGATGTCACATCGTTTTGTGAAAAATATGAAATTGAAGTGGTTGATATGGAAGCCGAGTATGTTGACCCGAGATTTAAAAGAAAGAAGACCGGTATCACCAATCGTCATCATTATGTGGTTAATAATTTCAACACGGTTCTCGATATGCAAATTCAAGAGCTTGGAAGCCGTTTTAATGAGGTAACCACTAAATTGCTTACTAATATGAGTTCTTTGAGACCGTCTTGTAATTTTAGTGCCTTTAGTAAAGTAAACTTGTTAAACTTGGCCGAGATGTATCCATGTGATTTCGATTTTGATGAAAAGGAGAAGCTTGTATATGAACTTGGCTACTACATTACTAACGTGAAAGAAGATAACTGGTTTGCAAACTTGAGTGGCTTAGGTGATCTTACTAAAATGATGGTGAAAACAAGATTACACATTGATTATCCGTTAGTGTATCGTTTAATAAAGTTATCATTAGTTTTTCCGGTTGCAACGGCAAGTGTTGAAAGATGTTTTTCTTCAATGAAGAATGTGAAAACGGATTTGCGTAATAGGATGTGTGATGAATACATGAACGATTCTTGCATTTGTTACATTGAAAGGGAATTCCTCCAACAAGTTTCGGTTGAAGAAGTAATTATGCAACGATTTCAAAAGATGAAAACTCGTAGGGAACAACTATAAGCATTTTTTTAATTCGTAAAGACTATTGTATTGATATTATGTGTTTTTTAATTTCTAATGACGGTGTCTCTTTTATTAATTTATCGTATTTTTGTTATGTAATGAACTTTTTTCGAACCATCGAATGGACCCAAACCTCAAACCGACCCGGAATGATATACCCGACTTGATGAAACTGAAACATCTAAAAGTAGTGCACCACCCGAAAAAAATTCATGGATCCGCCACTGATCCGAAATGTTCAGATATCCGAAACTCCGGATATCCGACTTTGAGCACCCCTAAGTCGAGACACATATTTAATACTTAATTAATTGAACACACAACTCAAGTGTTCATGCGGCATCATGTAGGTTTTTTTTCTTTTTCTTATTATTAATGTGTGTGACCCAACAGTAGTAAAGAATACCTATCAAAGAAGGCTAAACATATATCAACGACTACTGTAAAAATAGTCTAATAAAATGATTATTAATCCATAAGCTAAGCTAATTACGTCCTTTTATGTATTCTATATCTTTCAAAATATATAATTAAAAAGACGAATTTTTCCCTTTTAGTTTTGTATAATGTATAATCATTGGAAATTTGAGTTTAAGTGGTTTCTATTCTAACCAATTTGTTGTTGAAACTTTTATACGTTTCAGTGTTCTTTCCAATGATCATGAAGAACATATGACTTTATGTTCACAAGTCACAACAACAACAAACACGAGATATTAATTGATCTTAACGCAAACAATAGATACAGCCTGATTTTGTATTTAAGAGTGTAAAAACAAAACCATAAAAAGAAACGGTGTTCGTCGCCAACTCGATCTATATGTGTGTATGATGAAACAATAACCTCACGTAGGCCATAGTTTCGTCATACCAATATTACAAATATTAAACAAGTATAAGACCCAACAACTACACAATATGCAAACACAAAGAGTTTTACCTATTGTTCTTGGAAAAGTAATCGCGACCTTCTACGTTTATGCTTATAAATAGGAAAAATCACCAAATTAGCTTCCTTGACATGGGTTGGCAATGGGTCGAGTCTGAGATGAGTCGACCCGAACCCGATTATAAAAACTCGTTCCAGACCCGTCAGATATTTATCAGGTAATTAATCATCAGGTATCGGCAGAACCACAAGTTTATTAAAAATACGTGTCGGGCACGCCAACATAAAACCCATCGGGTTTGACAATATATATATATATATATATATATATATATATATATATATATATATATATATATATATATATATATATATATATATATACACATCCAATTCAACAAAAAGATAAAACTCCATAAAAAAATGTAGCAAAAAAGTGGCATGTTAGCTACTATAACAAATAAATCCATTGCAACTTCATAGTAATACATCCTTACATGCATTCATTCCTTTAAACCCTTTTCCTACAACTAAAAAATACAAGAGGTCAAGAGACTTAAAAAAAAAAAAAAAAAAAAAAAAAAACCATCCCTAAATTTGAAACATGAAATGTATATACCCCGTCACCATCATCATTTCAATAGTGTTTCAGTTTCTTTTTGAACTAAGTTTCTATATAAAAAATGCAAATTAGTTGGCATAAACAAATGAAAAAAACTTCTATAAGTCTAAGCAAATAAACACTTCAACGCTTCCAATGTATTTGGATAGAGACGACTACGATGAGGACTTACCAATCTACCACTTGCATTAAAGGAAGACTCGGAGGCAACAGTTGTTATAGGGATTGCCAATATATCTCAAGCTATCCTTTGAAGTATCAGACACTTCAAACCATTTGTTTTCCCAAGCTAATATATCAAGATCCAGATTTTGTGAACAAACTTTCTCTTCAAGATAATGATCAAGCTCCAATATAATACCTCATGTGATTCAAATGCATATTTTATTTGTGACTATGATATATAACTGAATATAAGTAAAAATACAAAATGTGGTAACAAATAAAACCTTATGTGTTTTCTTGGGCCACATATGATGAATAGTCATCAACAATCCACTTTCACTCTTATTATTATTTGAAGCTGACCTTGCATGATCATGGTTCCTTGCTTTCTCGTAACCTTTTGTTTCATATTCTTCAAAAAGTTCATACATAACTTTTTTGTGCTTCGCACCTTCTTTGGAACCATAAAATTCTGAGGGGGGGGGGGGGGACTTCATAATTGTCAACGATGGCCGCCACTCTCATAAACCCATGAATAATTGACCAATACTCATCATACTTCAAAATCATCTTCTCGGCCATATTCTTTATAACTTCCTCGTCATCTAGACTCCATTTATCTAATGAAAACTTTATTTTATATACAGACTTGAAAAATACATTTGTTGTGGGATAATTTATTCCAGAAAACAACTCAGTCACATCATTAAATATCTTCAACTTTTGACAAATGCCGTTAGCCAATTCCTAGTCTTTCTTTGATGGCAAACAGATATATTAAGTTTCACGTTGCTTAAGACGTTTGAAAACATCTTTATAAATAATAGAAATGTTCAACATCAGATATGTTGAATTCCAACAAGTTTTGCAATCAAGGGACAACTTTTTGGATGATTGAATTCCTAACTGACGAGCCTCTAGCGCTGCTTCAAACTTTTCAAATCGTTTTAGAGTTGTTGTCCAAAAACTAACGCTATCGCTAATTCTCTCTATTCCGTTAGCAATAATTGACAGCCCATCTTGAACAATTAGATTTTAGAATAGGTGCGCCACATTGCATTTGAAATAACAAACCCCCCCCCCCCCCCCCCCCAATGATAAGATCGCTTAAAGATAGTTTGTCTAGTAATAAGTTAGTTAACAAATCGTTTGTTGTGCAGTTATCAACTGTTATTGTTGATACTTTCCTATTTGCGTCCCAATCATACAAGGACTCATAAAAAACGTTAGCAAGAACTTTAGTAGTATGAGGACATGTAACATAAATGAACCTGGTGTAATTTTTAAAAAACTAGTTAAACAATTAGTTGACCAAAAGTATAGAAATAAAAACATTGTACTTTAGTATCCGACTTTGCATTTCCTAATTATCATCTATGAACTAAGTAGTAATCACCGTAAAACCTTTCTTTGATTGCTTGATGACCACATGTCTGTGGTGATCGCGATTCTACTAGCATTCTTCTCCAAGATCCTTAATTAAATAATCATTAGTAAAAACATAACATAATTATAGTTCATTTTAAAATTAAAACAAATATATACGTCTTCTGTTTTTCATAATAAAGAATCTTCAATATGTCGCTTTTAAGAGTATTTCGAGATGGAACCTTAAAAAAGGTTGAAGACTCGCTACAAACTTTCTAAAGCCATGGTGTTAAACCATAACAAGTGGATACTCATGCACAATTACCATCTAAGTGAGATCTTTTCTTAACTTGTCACCATCAAAATTAGCAAGAGATATCAGAATGTCCAAATGTCTTTATTTGACTTGTAGATAACACTTGTAGGCGTATGTCTTTGTTTTTTCATTTACTATAGTTTTCAGAATGTTTAAGTAAATGTTTAGTTCCAATTTTGCTCTTTGCTCCTAATATGGTTTACAATTAATTGCACTTCGCCAATTCTACACCATCGACCTTCATTTTTTTGAAATGTTCCCATGCAGGTGAAGTTAATTTCCTTTTTCCTCTCTTTAGTTTCTTCATCTTATTCATGAGTATGTTGATCTTGTTCTCGAGATTGATTTGTGTTTGTTTGTTTGTTTGTTTATCTTCTTGCATATGTTGATCGCTATCAACATGGGTTTGTGTTGTAGAACTGTCACAGCCTACAACTTCTTCTCCATCCATATTTGACACTAAGAAAATACACATGAAGTTATCAAGACTATAAAAACCCAAAACTAATAAATTCGAACCAACATACGATTTCTGAATTAAATCTTCAAATAAAGAAAAATAATGTGGTACTCGTATAAAAACATTTATCATGTGCTAGCAAGAATTATTCTATCTGCTTCATTAAGAATTGGTTGCAATCTTCTTATTATTCCATTTTGTATTGCTTCCATTGTTCCATTCATTAGTTCCATGTTGCCATCCTTTTATTAAAAATCTTAATTATAATTCTGTATATATTATTACAAATTGAAGGATAAGGGGTCACTTAACTGACACATCCTTTGCAAATTCTAATTCATACCATGATAAGTGTGTAAAAAATATCTAAATAAAATAAATTGAATTAAGAATAAACTATTAGTCTATCAGCATATGCATAACTAACTTTGAAGAACAACTGGGTATTAAGGCTGCAACAAAAACCAGCTCAAGAAATATATGAATTACACACACATATACATATATATATATATATATATATATATATATATATATATATATATATATATATATATATATATATATGATTGATTTCTTTGAGAACCACTTTGAGTTTTAAAAACTCGGAAGAACTCAACGTAACGAAAAAAATTGAATTTCTTTTACACATATGTAATACGTAAGTGTAAGTAACGTTGAAAAAATTACAGTATTTTTTTACACACCGAATCGATTATTACACATGTGTAACTAACATTTAAACTTGTGTAATAATCAAAAATCTTTATTCTCTCTCATAATTAATTTTTTAATCAATTTTATTCACAGCCACATGTTCTATACTTATTTAATTAAATGTGTGGTCCATATTGAGTTCTTGAAGTTTTTACAACTCATTAAATTCTCAAATTATCCCTCCCCTTTATATATATATATATATATTCAAGAGTGAAGAGAGAGAAAGAATTAGATTTACCAGATGTTTGAATTGATAAGTGTTCGATTAGGGTTTATGGAGGAGAGGACTGAGGATAAGTTTATTAGTTAATGTATCGTCACAATTGTACGTAGAGTGGGTGAGATGTTAGTTAATAGGAATTTGATAAGGATACTGAATAGTCAAATAATTTTTCAATCAATTAATATCTAAATTCTTAAATATATATAAACGAAACCTTAAAAAGATTTATGGTTGCTCTCTATATTCTCTCGGCTACCGGATTGCTTTATTTGCAAATTGATGTTTCTAATGCATTTTTTACCTGAGTTCACGGGTATGGGTTTCACCAAACCTAGAGAACCCTTAAACGGGTTATAACATCTCATTAAATTAAAAATTATCACACCAAATATTTGATATGAAAATCCTATAAAATATAGATATACTAAAAATCAATATCCTATTTTTTTTAAAAGATATTATTTATAATTAAGTAACAATTTTATAGTAAAAAAAATAAGCGGGTCATGGGTCTCGCCAAACCCAAATAGCTTTTAAAACGGACTGTAACATCTCATTTTTTTATGAAACTCTTTTATCACCAAATCCTAAGTATATTATTAACTTTATTACAATAAATAAAATTAAAATCCAAAAAAATACATGAATATTATACACGAATAATGTAAAACAACCACGTAATATGAGGATAAAAACTAGTATATAATAGACTATACTTTTGTAATGTTACACTATCTTTTACTTGAAGTTTTAAACATCAACGGTTAACAAAAGATCAAGAACACTATTTTTTAATATTACTATATTAAACATATGTATTTATATATATACAACAAATATACAAAAAAATTATGTCTGGTATATCGGGTATATAATCGGGTAAGAGGGTCAACGTTATCGACTAATCGGGATGGGTAACCGAGTATTTTATAAATCCTAAACCTGTCTCAGACCCACGAAAATTTTCAAACTAATCATAAACACGTCCAAAACCCTAATGGGATGGGTAATACCCATCCCAATTATGTCGGGTTTCAAGTATTCCCATCGGGTCCGGGTTAGACTGTCATCCCTAATTTGGCCAAATGCTTTATGAAAATAATCATTGACTTTTATAAATTATACAATTAATTTTGGCTTTCTTTTCATGTGACAACCATTCACCTTCTGAACGTTTTGAAAAAAAATATTTGATTTCTCCTACGCCATAATGCGCAACACATACCTCCCTCGTCATTTTCTCCTCCACTATTTTTACCAAAACACACACGCACAAGTTAGCTTACTCTGTGCCATATTATGCCATCACCTCTCCAACACTTTTTTCCCCTATGTCAAGTGGACACATGTCAGTCTTTGTTAAGGGGTAGTTTAACAAATTTTATGACTATTTTGATAAATATTTTTAATTATCGTGTGTTATTATGGTAATTTTTCCTTCGTAAATATGATAAGAGATAGACCACACCTATTTATGCAAACTATCTGCATTGTGCCCTAAATTGATTAGAATAAGAAAATCCATGAGGAAGTATAACAAAAAAACCTCGTGATGGTTCTCTTTGGATACGTCTTAGTTCCAATGTGACTTAAATGGATTAGTAAACTTCCACGGTTCTCTTGGACGCATCAAAATCTCTACGCAATTCTATGGTTGGTGCCACGCCTTTACTGATGTCACAACATGTGTTTGCTGACGTTATTCGGTTGTTATCGTTATGACAATTAGTGTCATTAGGCATTAACTTTACTATTTAACAGTTTAGAGTTAATGGCTTGCTAGTTTGTATATAAACCATGTACATTCTTGTAAATGACGTTATTCGGTTATTACCGTTATGAGGTTATAAACCATTAAGAGGTTGCCTCTTAATGACCATTAAGAGGCTACTAAACAGCCCCTAACACACAATCCATAGAAGAAACACATGTCTATCTAATAAGCATTCACATACCGCTCACGAACATTCATGAAGTGGAAAGATATAAGGTACACCGACCTCCCTGACATCTACATCGTGACACGCTCACATTCTTCGGATCTACTTAACGTAGAAGGAGTTAAGTATATTATATCCTTAAATCACTTACATTTCCATCTTAATATTTGTTTATTAATGTTCTTCATGTGTATGCATACAACACCAAACAGTTAAAAAGGAAACAAGGGGTCTAGAACTCATCTTGATCCTTAAGCGTTCTGAATTAATGGTAATTCCCCTCCTAAACTCAACACGACTAACTATAAGAAAATACGATTTTGAGTTGAGTCGAACCGAGTTAGATCATGTTTTTTACTTGCCTTAACGAGTGTATATAACACCAAATAAACCTCCAAAACTTGTCTTTAAATCCACAAATGGAAAGGAGTAGAAGGATTGTGTTTCTTGAAGATGTAGAAGATATGAAGATAGTGGGTGTTAGGGTTTTAAGATGATTTAAGGCATTTAAATACCTGAAGCTCATGGACTTTCCAAGCCCATATTCATTCCAATAAGTCCATATTCTTACAAAACCCATTTTAATTATCTACCAATATAAATACATAACCTCCTTTAAATAAAGAAATTCCCTTTTATTATTTACTCTAAATTTGGGTCATTAAAGACTCTCAACTCTAGCCAGCACCCCTCGCTCCTCCACTGGTTGTCGCCCCTTCCACAGCCCCTACTCCACCGATCGAAATCCAACACTCGAGACATAAATCTACCTTGTTTAAGTTTAGAAATCATTTTATTTAAATTTCAGTTTATTTTTAGCAGTCTGCAGAAGTTAAAAAACAAATAGCCTTCTTATTACAGATTGCAAACCTTTGGTCCACTTCTTCTTCTACATAGGTCAGCAGATGTGGTCCACTGACTGCAAACATTTTACCTTTTAAAAAACAAACTGCACCTAACGATAAAACCCGAATAACGTTATTTACAAAAATGAACATGGTTTATATACAAACTAGTAAGATGTTAACTCTAAATTGTTAAATAGTAAAGTTAATGCCTAATGACACTAATCTTCATAACAGTAACAACCGAATAACGTCAGCAAACACATGTTGTGACGTCATCAAAGGCGTAGCACCAACCACGGAATTATGTAGAGATTGTGATGTGTCCAAGAGAACCATAGAAGTTTACTAACCCATTTAAGTCACACTGAAACCAAGACGTATCCAAAGAGAAGCATCAAGAGGTGTATTATGTTGTATTTCCTCATGGATACTTGTATACTAATCCATTTAAGGAACCATATGGATAGTTTGTATGAATAGGTGTGGTTCATTTCTTATAATATTTACAAAGGAAAAATCACCATAATAGTCATATTAATTAAAATAGCCATAAAATTTGTTAAATTACCCCTTAACAAAGACTATCATGTGTCCGTTTAGCATAGGAGAAAAAAAAAGTGCTAGAGAGGTGATGGTATAGTAGAGGATGGCGCAGTGTAAGCTGAATTTGTGTATGTGTGTGTGTTTGTTTTTGCTTGCGATAAGAATACTACGTTCCCTTCTTTGAATCGATGTTTCCTGACAACAATTTTCTAATCGGTACTGTTGGTACTGCTCTGGAACAGAGTGAGGATCTTCTGATTCGCTGGTTCCTCAATTACACGCTTCTGGTATTCTCTGATGCAGCCCTTGATCAATTAAATCACCGCTATGATACCAGAAGTTTAAAATAAATATTCCTTCTTGCAGTTTCCTTCTTGGAATGATATATGGTATGTAGATTTTAAGTACCAACACCTTCTTGCGGTTTCAAATAGATATTCCAGAAGTTTAGAAATTCCTATGGTGTTGTTACTCGTGCAAAGGATATTCGGATTCGCTGGTTCCTCAATTACACGCTCCTGGTATTCTCTAATGCAGCCCCTGATCAATTAAACATTCCTATGGTGTTGTTACTCGTGCGAAGGAATACCAATAATTTTTTAATAAGGGGATAGAACTGATCAAACTACACGTGTTTGATAAAACTCATTGGATCCCCATTAAGTGTGTTTTTACACCGGATCTCAATAACAATGTCATAAGCCCTCAACGATTACTTTTACAAGGGTATAACCTCTTACTAGATAAGAATAAATTTCGAATATCTTCCAAGTTGGGCGAGGCACAAGAAGAAGTAAATGATCATAACACGGTAGGTGGTGGTGGGAATGTTTCTCCGACACATAGAGAAAGAAAGTATGCATATTTAGAATATTATTTCGAAAACCATAATGTAGCCATCGACAATGAATAGGCACCAATTCATGCCGATATCCAACAGTTTGTATCTTTTGAAACATCTGATGATTGTTTAAAGTTTCAAAACAAAATTGAGGATGATATAAAGTGAATCAATGGTATGCTCAGAGAAAAGCCAAAAGCTTAACTTCATTAAAATGCCAAGAAGTTATAAATACATGAACCAGAGAAACAAACTAAAAAGGAGAAACAAACTACAAAACTAAAAAAGAGAAAAATAAGCAAACTACTTTGACCTACTAAAAAGGAGAAATAACAAAATAATAAAGCCTCACATGAAGGACTTGACTTATTCAAGAGAATTTCATACATCCATTATCCCACATGCATCAATATGACCAAGTGATAATAACAACTACTTTCCAAAAAATCCTTCCTCAAACTAGACTTACTCAATGTCTTGCTTGCCTTTTAAAGAGCACACACCCAATTTGTCTCTTAGCTTCGTGAATACTTCCCAAAGGCTTTTTAAACATCTGCCACTTGATCTTTGGTTTCACAATACTCTAAGTTTATAATACCATCTTTCACCAATCTCTATGAAAATGGTACCGAACGCCGATATGTTTGCATTGGCCAAGAAACACGGGATTCTTAAACACTGCATCAAACTTAACACCGAATTCACTCAACACTTCACGGACCCATAAAACTTGACATGCGCACGCGGTTGCTGCAACTTACTCGGCTTCCATGGATGAGAGTGCGACGATACTTTGTTTCTTAGATGACCATGAAACAGCAACTCCATCCCACAAAATCACATAGCCCTAAGTACTCTTTCTTTCATTTTGATCTCCCGCGTAGTCACTATTGGCATATACGACCATTTCACCTTTTCCACCCTTCTTGTACCACACCCCAAAATCAACAGTTCCTTGTATGTACCTCATAACTCTTTTTGCAGCATTGTAATATTCCATCATAGGCTTTGATGAATCTACTAATCAAGCTTACCACATACTGTAGATCGGGCCTTGTGTTAGTAATATACATGAGACTTCCCACCATTTGTTTGAACAAGGTTACATCGACCTCCTCACTTTCATCATTCTTCAACTTTGTTCCCGGAACTATCGGATTCTTCACGACATTGCATTCTAACATATCGAAACGAATTAACATCTTTGTAGCATAAGTCCCTTGAGAAAGGTGAATGCCATGGCTGGTTTGAAAGAACTCAATACCCAAAAAAATATCTCATTTTTCCCAAATCTGTCATCTCGAATTCTTTCTTCATAGCACTTTGAAAATTTTTCATCATATCATCATCATTTCCGATGAATATGAGATCATCGACATATATGTTAACATATAACACTTCATCTTTTCTTCATCGTTTGATAAACAACGTGCTTTCGGCTTTAATTTTCTCGAAACCTTAATCCAAAAAATAGGCCTCTATCCTATTGAACCAAGATCAAGGAGCTTGTTTCAAACCGTACAAAGCCTTAATGAGTTTATACACTTTTTCTTCACTTCCCTTCACAACATAAACCATAGGTTGTTGTACATAAACATCTTCTTCCAATTTCCCATGCAAGAACGCCGACTTGACGTCCATTTGGAATAACTTCCATCCTCTTTGAGCCGAAATGGCTATCATTAGTCTTATCGTATCCATACTTGCTACCAGAGCGAAAACCTCCATGTGATCAATACCGTATTCTTGACCGTACCCTTTCGCTACGAACCGCGCCGTATATTTCTCAACATCGCCCTTCTCGTTCAACTTCGTTTTGTATACCCATTTAGCGCCTATACACTTGGCGTCTTTTGGCAATTCAACGAGATGCCAAGTTTCTTTCTTTTCTAATGCTTCTATCTCAACATCCATGGCCTTCTTCCATTTCTCCATCCTTACAGCCTTCTCAAAAGAAATTGGGTCTTGATCAACTATCTCCATTACGTTAACCTATTCTTCCTCATTATCCGAATCAAACTCACTTCCATTTACATAGTCATCAAAGTGTTGTGGTGGCCTTCTTTCTCTTGTTTCCCTTTGAACCTAAACATCATCAGATTCATAGTCTCATGTTTCATCTTCAACCCATGGTGGTTCCTCCTCATCATTCTCATCTAATTCTTGAACCAAATCAAAGATATGGTTTCCCCAACTAATTTCACCATGTTCTTCTTCTTTCTCTGTAGTTTCACTCCAAACCCACTCTTTATCCCCCTCAAACACAACATTGTTACTTACTATAACCTTCATATTCATCGGATAAATCAACCTATAGCCTTTTGGTTCTTCGCTCAACCCGGTTAAAACACATTGAATACTTCTATCATCAAGTTTCGCCCTTTTTTCTTTTGGTACATGCACGAGTGCCAAACAACCCCACACACGTAAACGTTCCACTGTAGGCTTTCTCCCACACCATGTTTCTTAGGGAGTGGTATGATATAGAGCCTTACTCGGTCATCGATTCAACACATAAAAACACCAAAGAGCGGCTTAAGCCCAAAACACTTTTGGTACGTGTTTTCAAGCTAGTAGCGTAATAATCATTCCGATGATAGTTCGGTTTTTCCTCTCGGCTATCCCGTTTTGCTGCGGAGTATATCTTGTTGTTAATTGTCTCCTTATACCATATTCTTTGCAAAACATAATAAAATCGAGAGATAGGTATTCACCCCCTCTATCCGTTCTAAGAGCCTTAACAGCCTGTCTCGTTTCCTTTTCAACTCTAGCTTTGAACTCTTTAAAACTTTCCAAGGCTTGTGATTTTTTCTTTTAGAAAATAGACCCATCCCTTTCTACTAAAATCATCTATAAAGCTTATCATGTATTTATTACCTGAATTGGAATGGGGTGTTATGGTCCCACAAATGTCTGAGTGGACCAACTATAGAATCCCTTATGTACGCTATCTACTTTTCTTTGGAATACTTTCTCTTGTTTGTTTTCCAATTAAACACTCCCTGCATACTGCCTTTTCAACATCAAAAGAAGGTAAACCCCTAACCATTCCTTTTTGTTGAAGTGTCCCCATGCTAGTTTGACTTATGTGGCCCAACCTTTTATCATTTGTATAATTGCACCTTTCCATTCTCTGATCAACAACTCCACCATTAATATCTTCACAAATAGGAAACATCCTATTTGCACTCATCTTGCTTACAAGCAAAAGATCCTTTTCTTCTTGATAGACTTTGCAAGTGTTTGACTTTAACAAGAAGGATAGTCCCTTCTGTTGAAGTTGCCCCACACTTAGAAAAGAATTCTTTAACTCAGCCACATAGTACACATCTTGAACTATAAAGTTAGTTCTTTCGATCCTCAACTTCACATTTCCTTTACCACCTACATTCAATCTGGTGTTGTTACCTAACCTTATTGGTGGTCGAGAATTTTGTATCAAAAGTAACGAACTTTTCTTTGATTCCACACATATGGTTCGAACCCCCATAATCCAAGAACCAAAGAGGATGTCTTCCATCATCATTGGTAAGAGCCAAACACATGCTATTCTATTTCTGATTCACCCATGAGCATAACATCTTCATTTTCATTGAAACCGGCATAGTTTGCCTCCTTTTCCTCGTACCCCGACACTCATAAGAGAAATGTCCAAGTTTGTGACATCTATAGCATTCGATGGTCTCCTTGTTGAATGATGATTTACCACGACCACGTCCTCTTCCTCTTGAACCGAACCTTCCTCTTCCACGACCACGACCGCCACTCGATCCTTCACTTTGATCTATCTTGAGTGCATGTTCATCTTCTTTATCAACCTTTCTGAACTTTTGCTCATGCACTATAAGAGAACTTTGCAACTCATCAACGGTCACTTCATCCACATTGTTCAATTTTTTTCAATGGAGACTACAACGTACATGCATTTCTCAGACAAAGTTATGAGAATCTTCTCCAAAATCTTCGTGTCGGTCATCTCCTCACCGTTGCTTTTCATTAGATTTGAAATGGTCAAGACCCTACCAAAGTACTCGGGTATGGTCTCACCATTTTTCATCTCCAAAATCCCGAAATCTCTTCTTAATTTCTGTAACATGGATCTTTTCACTCGCTCGTTACCAGCAAACCTTTTCTTTATCGAGCCCCATATAGCGTTAGACGATGATCGATCAAGTATTTGCTCAAACGTTACCCTATCGATAGCTTGATAGAGTTAATGTTTCACTTGTAGATCGACCAAATGGAATTCTTCCAGTTTCTTCTTCTGTGCATCAGTCACGGAGATGCCGACTTTCGGTTCTTTTATTCTCGGATCAATGAGCTTCCATAACCCCTTTGCACGCAGCAAGTTCTCCATCATCTCACTCCAGTGTTCGTAGTGACCGTCAAACACCGGAACTTTCATGTGTTCTTCATTTGCAGCCATCGATCACTTTCTATTCTGCTTACTTCTTGAAGATTTTGATAATTTTCGCTCTAATACCAATTGATATAAAGTGAAATCAATGGTATGCTCAGAGAATAGCCAAAAGCTTAACTGCATTCAAATTCCAAGAAGCTATAAATACATGAACCAGAGAAACAAACTAACGGTAAAAAACTAAAAAAGAGATAAATAAGCAAACTACTTTGACCTACCAAAAAGGAGAAATAACAAAATAATAAAGCCGCACGTGAAGGACTTGACTTATTCAAGAGAATCCCATGCATCCATTATCCCACATGCATCAATATGACCAAGTGATAATAACAACTACTTTCCAACAGAGGATTCAAACTTTATTTATATTAAATAAGAGTTGTTTTAAAAAACAAAGATTTTTGAAATGATTGAATGGTTTCTATTGTTTTACTTAAAAGACTTTATACCATTTCCTCCAACTATGGTAATTTGCAAGGTAGTCCTGATTCTAGCTAGTAAAATATAAATTTGTGTTTGTTATTCATAGTTATGAATTTATATCTATAATTCGGTTCTTTATATCCATCAAATGGGTATCAGAGCTTTATTTGTTGGTAAAAAGGTGGTGGGGGTGGGGATTCAAGTTTTTGTCTCATTATAATTTGTGGGGTTTGATTTCTAAGAACATGCTAAAGGATGTTGGTGAAGGAGATATGTTATGAATCATTTATTTAATATATTTGGATGTTCACATTTTGAACTACAAGATGTATCAAATCAAAAAGACTGAACCAAGTAAAGAATAGGGAATGTAGCACACTCCCTCCACAAGGAAATCACAACATTGAAGATCTCTAGCGTATAATAGATGCAAACTTTGCATTATATACGGGCAATGATCGTGAAGAAGCAAGAAAGTTTGGAGGTGAAGGAGATATAATTTCAAACTAATCGTGAAAGCAATTGAAGAAGCCATTATTCAGACCAAGCATCCTCCAAAGCGAAGTTTAAGGGATGATGATAATGTTGATCAGTTCTTTATATAAGTAATAGAAAACATGATAAATATTAAACCTATGAACCTGTTACAGCATGGAGAGTAGTAGCCGCAACAGAGTATGATGTAGTCGACATGTTTGTCATCTTGATTGAGTTCCCCTTTAGGATGTATAGTTAAGGATGGTGTTAGGGTTTTTGAGAGAAACCTGGGTTAGGAGAGAGGAGGCCCACAAAATTGTTATGTGTGTGACATTAGGTTATGATGTTAATATTTATATCTCTTTATATACACCCAAGGGGAAACCCTTTATTAGTTAATTAAAGGTAATATGGTCCATCAACAATTACCAAACTAATATATATAATATGGTATAATTAATATTTTTATCTAATATAATATTAATGATTTCCATATTAATAAATATATAATATATATTTATTCTTACATTCTCCCACTTGGCCGAGTAATCATTTATTATGAGTATTAGATAAGCATGATTAGGAGTTAACACTCATTTTAGCTTTAAACTTAAACTGGAGCATAGAAATACAGTCATTGAATTGAACATCAGCTCAAGACCCCATTAATCATACTGCAGTCCTTATTTAAAACCTAAGTAGTTATGATCAAAATTTTCAAGTAAGCCTTTCAGAACGTTTGATTTGTATATTAATTCGCCTATATGTCATTATGCATGCAGAACATATTAAGAGACATACAAAATGAAAATTGATGAGGAATTTTAACAGTTAATCATTCATAGTATGATATGTAGTTGCGCATAGTCATCAATAACCCGTCATTATTATACGCGCTTTCATAATATTTATGGGTGAGACTTTTAGTTATCGGATCCTTAAGCATACCATGAATGCACTCGATACCAAAATTTAGATTCTTCAATTCGTTCATAAACGAATAATTAATTTCATATCAAAATTTTAATGCAACACTTCTAGAATTGTTACTGTTTGAGAAGACATGGTAGCTGACTTTATCACTGTAAATCTTCAATATATAATTTATATGGAGTTAATAAACTTATGAGTCCACTGATAAATTTTCAACAACATTTATTGCTAATTGCATTGTGATTAATCAACACATTATATCATTATAACTTAGATTGTTGTTATCAGTTCATTATGACTCCTCAATGAGATAGATTTATCTGCTAACATAAGAACATATCCCGAAAATTACATTTTCTTATAACTAAATATGGCAAAGTTTAGAGTAATCTAACGTTTTGAATTCTCACTTCTTCTTTTAAATTATAGTCTTTCATTTCTTTTAAAGTTTTTTTAATACTCTTTTAAATGCTTCTCATTAATTTAGACATATCTAGTGTGTTGCAGTTTTAATTAAAATCTGAATGAGTATAGACTTGAACCTACATAAGGCTTCTACTTAAAGAAGCATAAGGTAATAATCTCAATGATCATATTATCCTCTAAATAGAGCAATATTGTTTGTTACATGTGTAAGGACACATTTAAGGTAAAACTTATAGAACAAAACTAACATCCATTTGGGTCTATCTCAGAATGTTATGATATCTATTACGTAAGGGATATCTCTGAGATCTATTGTTGGGCCTAGTTTTGTGGTTTGAGCTTGTATGTATTTATTTCTTAATGTTTGGGCTTGGGTTTTGGGTGCATATGTAAACCGAGAACACTTATGTGTTCTCGGTGGGCTTGGTGTTGTTTGGGCCGGCCTATGGTTGTTATCCCTATATATAGAGGTGTGATGTATAGGTTATTGTTGTTAGTTCTGATTATTATCAAGTATTGTAAGTGCTTAAGCACCCGACGTATTCAATATATACGTGTGTTTTTTAAGCAATTCTGTGTTAGTTTACTTGTTACTATTCGTGTTCTTGAATCACCGAGGATTGGTATTCCGCACCAATACTCGTTTGGTTGATATCATATTGTAGTGATCCAGATTCGGGACTTACAATTGGTATCAGAGCCTTTTGACGAATTCAGGCTCGTTATTGTGATATCAATGGATTCAAGATATCAAGTTCGGGTAGTTCTTATTGATTCCGGCGAAAGTGTGATCGGAGAAGAGGAAGTCTTATTTTTGGTTTGGATTGGTTTCGATCTGGAAACAAATCAAATTCCCTATTTTTCGAAAGTTTGTTACATCAAAATCTGAAAGGTTTAGGGATCTCGGCCAAAATCAGCTTCTTGCTAAGTATTAGTTCTCGTCTGTTCCTAGTTCTCGGCCTCACTCTGTTCTCGGCCTCACTCTGTTCTCGGCTAGCACTGTGTTCTGTCAAGATCAGTTTTCGGCCAAAGAGTGTTCTCGGTCTTTTGATTTGGTCAACATACCTAGTTTTTGGTCAAAAAGCTTATCTATACTTTGAGTTCTCGGTCAAAGGTGGTTTTCGGTCAAAGAACTGGTCAACGTTGGTGTTTTCGGTCAACATTTGTTTTCGGTCAAACGTGTTCTCGGTCAAAGAGTTAATCAACCTTCTTGGTTCTCGGTTTACGTATCTCAGTGTATTCATCCCAGACTGTTTGTTTGGGCTTTGCTTTCTTGGACTTATTAATTGGACCTAAAGTAAATTAGTAACAGTTTTGATATGGCCAGTTAACAAATTGCAACAACTCAAGCAACTCGTCACTTCACCAAGAACTTGATTCAATTATGGGTACTACTACACGTGTACCTCGTTTATTATCTCCTGAAGGGTTCAATGAATGGAAATTTCGTTTTGAACACTATGCCAAGATGAAAGACTCTAAAATTTGGAAAAGCATCGTGAGAGGACCTCAAGTAATCACTTACCAAAGGGATGGATCAACTGAGGTCCTTATAAAGCCAGTTTCTCAATATGATGATGCTGATTTTGAAAAGGTCGAAGAAGATGAGAAAGCTCTTTCAACTCTCACTATGGCACTCACGCCCGAGATTGCACTTCAGTTTAGAGAACTCCGATCGGCTAAAGAGTTGTGGGCCGCACTGATAGAAGTTTATGAGGGAAATGAGGATATGAAAAGAAGTTGTCAAGATCTGCTGCGTCAGAAGTTTAATATGTTTAATCACGTTCTGGGAGAGACACTGGAATTTCAACTTCAAAGGTTCATATCCCTTGCAACTGAAATGAGAACTGTTGGAATCTTTCTACAAACTTTATAGATTAACAATAAGTTGGTAAACTCTCTTCCAAAGAATTGGGACATGCATGTTGCCTTCATTAAAAAGACCAAAGACCTTAACAGAATGAGTATGAATGAGATGATTGCAACTATTAAGTCCTGCGATATGGATGATAAACAGCGGGCAATAAATCATGCTAGCTCTTATAACGCTGCTGGATATAATGTTACTTCTAACAGTGCTCTCATGTCTCAAGATAGTTTCTCACTATTTAAGCCCTCTCAACTACCACCTGGAAACTTTCAGATGTTCTCGTCCACCCTTGGTCAATCATCGTCATCAAATTCACCTAATCCAGCTCCAGTATTTTTTACCAAATCCAGCCAGTCAGTTAGTGATTCTGGCAAAACCATTTCCAGTGTAAACTCCAGCCAGATTCCTATTATACCTAAAGAAACTCAAGAAAATATTGCATTAATGACAGGATTTATGAATTGTTACCATGCGTTTCTGGCCGGAGACTTGGTCCAACCCATGGCTGCTACTGAATTTGATCAGATCCATCCTGATGATGTTGAAGAAATGGACATCGCGTGGTAAAGGACGGGTAGAAATAACTGGAACATGCCAAATAATCAAAAAGTGGGTTTTAACAAGGAGACTCTCAGGTGTTACAACTGTCATGAGCCGGGTCATTTTGCTCGTGAATGCACCAATCCGGCTAAAGAGGGGAATATGGAAAGGGCCTTGGTTCCTGCTGGAAATGCTCGGGGTGAAGCTGGTGGTAGTTCAGGTAATGGGGAAAGAGGTATGGTTGCTCAAACGTTCTCATGGGAAGGTCAGATGGCTGCGCTGAACATTGGAAATCAAACTACTAATTTCGCAACAGTTGAGGAATCTGAAGAGGAAAACACTGCTGAGGAGAAGGTTAAGGAGCTCCAGTTTGCATACATGGCGTTCACTTCTCCGGATTCATCTGTGGTATGTTTTCAACCATGTTCTTTGAATTGTGGTGAGAAAATAGAAATGTATAAACTTCATAATGACAGTCTAAGTAGAGATATGGAAAGAATAAAATCAGAGAGTTTTAAACTTAAGAAAAATGAAAAGGGATTTCTAGACAAAATAGAATCTCTTAACAAAGACATTAAAAAACTTAAGTCTGATTTTAGTATAAAAAGTTGTCATCACCTTGATGCCAAATAAGAAATCGTTGAAATAACTGCTAAACTGGAAGCCTCCAAGCTAGAAATCTTGAATCTCACTAGCAAGTTTGAAAAGGCTGAACTTGATTTTAAAAAATTCGATGGTTCAAGTAAAGTAGTTGATTCAATGATTGAAAATCAACTATGGTGGAAAGAAAATGAAGGTGAAGGCATAGGATATAGTCAGGTTTCCCCACCATATAATCACAATTATGTTCCTACTCCTGTTACCAAAGAACATGAAGAAAAAATAAAGGGTATGAAGTATGGTAAACCAGACAAAGGTGATGGAACCGGCTCTACTGATGCTGGTTCTTCTAATTTAAAGATGAACGATTTTAATGTCTCTACTTCATGTGCAGAAAGAGTTATTGTGAAGGAATGGACTGATGAGGATGATGACCCGTGTTTTGATTTTGATAATAATGTTGTTTCTGATGTTTCTTTAGAACTTCCTGTTTTGAATTTTGTTATTCCGACTGTTTGTGTGGGCTCTGTTTTAAAGAGCAAGGATTCTTGTGTGGTTGATTCGGTTGAAACTTTAAATTCCAATAATGTGATTTCTAATAAAAACAAAATTTCAAAAAATTCAAAAACATCAGCAAAATATGTTGCACCTAAGTTTGTTAAGGAGGGATGCTCCAATGACAACCAAGGTGATAAGTTCAAAAGGCGAAATGTGAATTCTCGCAAATCTAAACAGACTGGTCCACACAACCAGTCCAGACAAGGAGCTGCCCAGAGTGAATTTTTCATAAAACGCCAGACATGTTTTAACTGTGGCACTCCTGGTCATATTGCCAGAAATTGTCCACATCGTCCGTACATTCCATACTACGGATTCTATCAAACGAATATGCCGTATGTGCCTCATGATGCATATAGGCAAGGGTTTAGACATTATTCGGCTAGTTCCTTTGATGATGATTGGAATCGAAACAAATCTTGGAGGTTTAGTCATCATCAGACCAAACCCAACATGATCAATAGAAGGGTCAGTAAAGGTGTTTCACGTTCAAAATCACATATAAACACTAACACTAGACCTAAACAGGAGAAGAAAACGGTTTCATCTAATAAATCTCTGTCTAAGGCACCGGAGATCATGACAACCATTCGTACTTATAATTCCAAATCTTTCAGACATAAATGGTTGCCTAAATCTCCGGTGAAAGCATCTAATCATTCTATTTTTGATGATCAAAAGGATATGACATGGCAGTCTGTGACAAAAGTTGATGAGTCAGGGTCACCCAGTGTAAGTATTGACTGGGTAACAAAAAACTAACTAATCTCATGTTTTGTGCAGGGACAGCTATGGAGGAATATCATCAGACCTTGGTATGTTGATAGTGGCTGTTCCAGGCACATGACAGGAGATATCACCCAGCTACACAACATTCAAACATTTAATGGTGGGTATGTTTCCTTTGCGGGAGGAGAGAAAGGAAAAATCACTCAAAAGGGTATTGTAAGTAACAGTGTGTTAAAATTTGAAAATGTTAATTTTGTTCCAGAATTGAAGCACAGTCTTTTAAGTGTGTCGCAAATCTGTGACAAAGATTTTTCAACTCATTTTACTAAAAAGGAGTGCTTAATTCTGAAACCGGGTATAATCATACCAGAAGAATGGATTCTTGTTCGATCACAAAGAAAAGATAATGCTTACGTGATCGACATGAACCAAAATGTTCCCGACGAAATTACATGCTTGTTTTCAAAAGTGTCGGAACATAATGCGATGCTTTGGCATCGTCGGCTTGGTCATGCTAATATTAAAAATCTAAATCGTCTTGCTAAAAACAATTTAGTGCGTGGTTTATCTATCAAAGATTTTGTGACTGTTGAAAAATGTGTGGCTTGCGCTTTGGGAAAACATCATCGAAAATCTCATAAGCCTAAGTTAATTAATACCATCTCGTCAGTCTTTCAGTTACTTCATTTGGACCTCTTTGGGCCAGTTCATGTGTTAAGCTTGTCTCGCAGCTTTTATTGTCTAGTTATTACTGATGACTACTCACGTTTTACATAGGTATTTTTCTTGTCAAATACGGGAGAAACTGCAGATCTGATCAAGAAATTTGTGGTATTAATGGAGAATCAACTGAACCTAAAGCTGAAAGGAATCAGGTGTGACAATGGGACGGAATTCAAGAATGCAGTTCTGAATCATTTCTACTCAGTAAAAGGGGTGCTTCATCAGTACAGTGCTCCGCGGACGCCTCAACAAAATGGTGTCGCTGAAAGAAGAAACAGAACTTTAATCGAAGCATCAAGAACGATGTTATGTGACTCTAAATTGCCACTGTTTTTCTGGGCTGAAGCCATTAATACGGCTTGTTACGTTCAGAACCGGGTGATAATCAACAAGTCAAAGATGAAGACTCCGTATGAGATTGTTTATGGTCATCAACCCACTGTCGCACATTTCAGAGCTTTCGGGTGTCCATGCACATTGCTGAATCTAGAAACCACTCCAAAGTTTGGGGCCACAGCAGATGAGTGTTATTTCATTGGATATGCCAGTAATACAGCCTACAGGGTTTACAACAAGTCTACCAAACAGATTATAGAGTCCTTTGAAGTTCGTTGGTTAGAAGAAAATGAAATTGATGCCCGTGTTGGCCCTGATTGGCTATTCGACTACAACGAATTCTTTAAGCCTTTTAATGTGGTTCCAGTCATCATCACCGACTCTCAAGGTGGTTCCACAGTGGAGATCACTCAAGACAGCTCTCAATCACTGTCTCATATTTCTCCTTCACTGGATGATGAGGTTATTGAGATGACTAGTGTTGCAACCACAACCGACTATCAGCCTATCCAATCTTCAGAGACCGATCATTCACAACCAATCTCATCTGAGAATACTGCAAATGTTAAGGGGGAGAGTTCCGTTCGCCAGATATTCGGGAGCACATTGTTTCCCGACGCCATTCCAGATGAATTCGTTGTCAGCACCTCGTACTCTCACAGTACAACAACGTCTGGATGGAAAACCCCCCTTACTGACTTCGGGGAGAACGTAACAAATCTTCAACCTAACTGTGATGTTTCTGATCATTCAATTCCTTCAAGAATTCAAAAGAATCATCCGATTGAGAACGTCATAGGTCCCATTGAAGCGGGTGTGTCCACCAGAAGTCAGACCGGACACATAAACAGTTGCATGTTCTCTTGTTTTGTATCTCAAATCGAACCAAAGAATGTTGAGATGGCTCTTCAAGAACCTAGTTGGGTTGATGCTATGCATGAAGAACTGAATCAGTTTGAGAAGTTGAAGGTATGGATATTGGTTAAATTGCCGGAAGGAAAGAAAGCTCTTGATACAAGATGGGTTTTTAGGAACAAGCAAGATGACACCGGGGTTATTGTTCGTAATAAGGCACGATTGGTAGTTCGCGGGTTTCGCCAAGTGTTAGATTACACAGAAGTTTATGCTCCAGTAGCTAGGCTTGAGGCCATTAGAATATTTCTGGCATATGCATCATATATGGGTTTTATAGTCTATCAGATGGATGTTAAAACAACGTTTTTGTATGGTGAGGTCAAAGAAGAAATTTATGTCGATCAGCCGTCGGGTTTCGTTGACTCTAAGAAGCCAAATCATGTTACAAGTTAGACAAGGCTCTATATGGACTACATCAGGCTCTACGGGCGTGGTATGCTACACTGACCGCGCACCTACTTGACCACGGCTACAAGCGCGGAACGATTGATCAAACTCTGTTACGGAAAACTGTAGGAAAAGATTTGATTCTGGTTCAGATTTATGTTGACGACATCATTTTCGGTTCCACCAGTGCTGACTTGTGCAAAGAATTTGAAGGAGTTATGAAGAAAAGATTTGAGATGAGTTCGTTGGGTGAAATGACAACATTTTTGGGGTTAAAGGTTCGCCAAAGTCCAACGGGTATTCTGTTACATCAAGGAAAGTACGTTGAAGATATGATGGCTAAGTTTGAGCTTCAAGACTGCAAGAGTGCTAATACTCCAATGGCTGAAAGACCGCTTTTGTTATCTGATCCTGAAGGGAATCCCGTAGATCAGACATATTATCGATCGATGATCGGGTCTCTGATGTATCTCACAGCCAGTCGTCCCAACATAATGTTCGCAGTCTGCCAATGTGCTCGCTTCCAGGCTAATCCTAAACTCTCTCATTTAATTGCTGTTAAACGTATTTTTAGATATCTGAAGGGACAACTGAAGTTAGGTCTTTGGTATCCCAAGCAATCAGAATTTGATCTTTATGCTTTTGCTGATAGCAATTATGGTGGCGATGACATTGACAGGAAATCCACGTCAGCTGGCTGCCAGTTTCTTGGAGATCGGCTCATTTCATGGCAGTGTAAGAAACAACAAACAGTGTCTACTTCGACAGCCGAAGCAGAGTATGTTGCTGCGTCCGCTTGCTGTTCTCAGGTTAACTGGATGCAAAATCAGTTGCTGGATTACGGTTTGGAATTTCTTGACACTCCTATCTTCTGTGATAATGATGCAGCCATTGCTATTGTGAAAAACCTAGTCCAACATTCTAAAACCAAGCACATTGATATTAAAATTCATTTTATTCGTGACTGTTTCAATCGAAAGTTGATTCATCTTGAACAGGTCCACACAGATAATAACGTGGCTGACTTATTTACAAAACCGGTCGGAACAGCAAAATTTAATGTGCTTGTGAGTTTTCTTAAAATGCTACGGTTTGAGGATTGAGTCTTTTTGAGGATAAATTTGTACTTTTGTTTAGTTTTTCACAAATTTAGGGGGGGGGGGAATCAAAAAGAAAAAAATAGTGTGTGTGCGTTGAAAAATCAAAACGTCAAAAATAGTGTGTGTGTGTGTGTGTTGTCGTGTGTGCGTTGTCTTTTCTAATAAATTTTTTTTTGAGTTTTTCAAGATTCATTTTCACTTAAAATATGTCGGTTGCTCAAGTTTGAAGGACATATACTTGTATATGGTTGGTCTAGTGTTCTACTTGTAGTTTCACAGGATAGCCATTTACCTAATGAGGGGCGATTATGATATGTTTTTTTTGTGTTTCGTGCTCTTTCACTTAAAATTATGTGGGTAACTCTGAGTTGGAAGGACATGTGTTTTCATGCATGTTTGGTCCAGTTAACCACTTGTGGTTACAACGGATAGCCATTAACCTGAAAGCTTATAGTAACCGGGGTGACTGAATGCTTAACACGTGTGTTTTACCTAAATCTATGGGAAATGATATCACTATTCAGTTAACAGCTTTTAGAAGCATCAAAAATATTTTCAAATGAAAATTGATCCAACCTTTGAAAAATGATAGATAAATTGTTTTTGTGTGCCTAACGGGTGAAGTTATTAAGCTTAAAAGGCCCTGGAACAGTCATTGATATTGTACGGTAGCTTTCCATGATGCGTAAAAGTTAAAGTGATATAAACTAAATTTGCTAAACTTAATGTGGAGGGTCATTTTGAAGACAGGTGCATGTCTCTAGATACATCTCTCCGAATGATAGGCAGAAAGGCAATTACCCAGTCATACACGAGCCCGTTAGTATCTTGATCCCCAAAAATATTGTGCTATTACATTTATTATTATTATTTAAAAAAAATATTTATGAGTTACTTATCTACTATTAAGTTATTTTCTATAAAGGCTTAAAGGGACAAACTAGAACTACAGAGATGGGGGCACATAAGTAAGTCCTGTCATGTCTCGAATGAAAGGTTTGTCAGTTTACTGGCACTAAATCCAACGTTCAACCTTAAAGCCTAAAATTTTGCATTCATAAAAGCTTTTGATCAAGCACTAGGGGGTTGGAGTCAAATTGGGGCGATCTAGGGAAAGCCGAATACGCTTTGAGAATAGATAGGAGGCACCACAGGTCCATGAGTGATGTCCATCTAAGCTTTATGCCGAACTGAACTCTAATCATATCATTGATACAATGAAAATCATGCTAAGTATGTTATACCTGCTATCAACCTGTCCCTTTTGCGTCATAATAATGCTGAATATGAATCCTTGCGACAGCCTCTTAAACAATATGATTCCATGTTCGGATCTTTTCATAAAAGGGCGGCAGTTTTACGAAGAACTTAAATTTGATCCTGACGCTAAAAAAATAAAGGGAGTTGTTTTCTGGTGAAGATAATTTTTTATTTTTATATTTCTTATTTTGTGTGTCATGTCTTATATTGTTTTTCCTCGAAATTACTCTCCTCGGAACGTTTGTATAAACCTTTTCTTAAAACTTGGGTTTTGAATGATTTGAACATCAAAAATGGATCTTGAATCCAGTTGGGCTGGTACATGAGTTTTCGGTTCACCTTGAGCCCACAAAGAGTTTTCCGCCCGACCCGCAAGGTTTGATATAAATGCTTTAAGGAATTACTTTTTCCACTTTCATTATCTTTTATATCTTAAAAAAAAACCTCTCTCTGCCGAGACCTCATAATTTTGCTTTGGCCGATATCCTCTTTCGTAATACTCTTTCACTAATCAAAGATTCTAGTTTGCATGTGACTAGCAGGTACTGGACCAGGATCTATGAAATCTGAATATCACTAAGGCTAACTTTAGTGTTAGATGAGGCTACTGTAACTCGATTTGATATGTCAAAAGTGGATTCTTGATTACTTAGGTTTTTCAGTGGTTTTATTAGGGTTAATTAAGGGTTTTCGGTTGATCTTAACCAGGTTGTTGCAGGTTTAATGGTGGTTTCAGGGATCTCGGTGGGATTGAAGGGGATTGCTCGTTTCCCGAGGAGGAATCCCAAAGGGTTTTCTGTTTACAGCTGTGATGGAGTTCTCGGTTGACTTTCGTTGACCGAGAACTCCCTATCATGACAGAAAATCTCGTTCTCGGCCATGTCCTAACCGAGAACCCTTGTTCCTAGTTAAGCACTGATCGAGAACCCCCTTCATGGCAGAAAACTTTGTTTTCGGCCAAATCGTGACCGAGAACCATTGTTCTCGGTTAAATTGTTGACCGCGAACTTATTTTTGACCGAGATCCCCCCTGCCTGGCCCATATTCTCACTGTTTGGGCCTATATTCTCATTGTGGTTCATTATTGGGCCTCTCCAACGTAACCTGGACCGCCACAAAAGTTCTTTTAATCCCATCATGCCTAATAATCCTTGTGAATTTTAATTCATGGTTAAAACGTTCATTATTTCTATCTAACTTGCCAAGTTTGGTGCAGATATGGCTGATCAAAATTCGTTAAAGTTTGTAGAGACTCATAATATAGCTGGTCACCTGTATGATCCACCTTTGGCTCATAAGGAGTTCATGTCGATGATTGTTTGACTGAATACTTGCAGGATCTCTCATGCTCTTCGTGAGAATCCTTTCATTTGCAAGAAGATGGTCATTGACTTCTGGAAGAATGCAAAGATCAACTCTCAAGGAGCAGACAGAGTTATTTCAATCGACTCCAAAATACAGATGAAACCTGTTACTATTACTGAAGCCATTATCAGAGAGGTACTTTTGTTTGGGGATCAACCCGACTACCCAACTGAGTACTCTACAACCGAAGTTACTGAAGTAATTACAAGAATGGGGTATGAAGGCACTTATCCACCGGCAGTCAAGAAAATATTTCATCCTTACTGGAGATTCCTATTGCACACGTTTTCCACATGTATCTCAGGAAGAAAGGGGGGTACCGATGAAATCAGCCACACTCAAATATCTGCTGTTGCTTCTCTGATCATGGGATGGAATTACAACTATTCCAAGTTCGTCTTTAATGAAATGATAAACAATCTAAGAGCAAAGAAGAAGGAGATTTTTTTTATGTACCCAAGGTTTTTACAGATGATTTTTGACTCTCATTACACCGACTTGGTTAAATCTGTTGAAACTTTGGATGTGGAATATATGGGACCCAGTTCCTTTGGGTTAATGAAGCAGTCAAGAAAAGGAGCCAAAGTGGTTTACAGGGGATTGAGACCACTTGAAAAATTCGGTCATTTCGCTGAGACCGAAGCTGAGCCTGTCGTGGCTCAGGTTGCTGACGAGCATGTGGCTCCCACCCAACCACGTGTTGCAACGTTTGAGATTTCAGATGACGAAGATGATGAAGAAGAGCTCCGTCAGCTAAGTACTTTTACAAATGATGAAATTGAACACCGTCAGACAGACACCCCTCAAAGTACTAAAGATTTAAGTGCTTTGGAAGCTGTGAAAGCATTATTACAGTCAACTGCACTGAAACCTTCTCAGTCTGTTGCTGAAGTCAATGAAGAGAACATAGTTGAAGATCCAACTGCAGACTTAGGTCCTCGAAAACGGAGAAAGTAAGATCTGAGGCCTGGAGTACTGATAAAGGAATCTGAAACAACCACTACACCCACAACAAACGAAACAACCAACCCAGCTCAAACTTCCACACAATCTGAGACACCTGCTTCGGAAACACAAGCTGAACAGGATATACCTGCTGATGAGCCATCATTCCATGATCTGCTGACTAGTGATTTCGGTGATGATTTTGACTTTGGTTTGGGGGCAGAAATTCCTCACACCGACACTACAGACATTCCCTCCGGCTCATCTGGCCCAGACACTCAGGGTCAGTCAAGCACCAGTATGTCAGATAAAGTTACCCATGTTCTGGCAATGAAAGAAACCTATCTTCAGAATAAAAGGTAAAGGGGTGATTTTTGAAGATGCTCCTGGTGATGTTCATGCATTGCAACATAGAGTTTTTGAACTCGAACAAGATGCGGTAGTCAAAGATGTCCGTATTCAGGAATTGGAGGCGGGAAATTCCGATAAAGACTCCAAGATTAAGGAATTACAGTCCAACATGGGAGAGTTAACTGCACTCTATCTTGACCTCCAACAAAAGCTCTTTCAAAAGTTTGGAGATGAATTTAAAGGCAATGATGATGTATCCTCTAAAGTACCCAATGTGAGTCAAGGTGCTAGTTCTACTGCTCGTTCTGTTGAAAATATTGATGACTCGGAATCTCTGCAACAATATCTAGATGCTCCTCCTGTCTCCAAAGAGAAATCTGACAGAATTAAGAAGAATCTTCTAGAAAAGGGAAAGAAAAAGCTGCTGGAGATGAAAAACTCAAATCAGAATGTGGAATAGTCAGATCATCCAGACAGGTTTGTTATTGAGTTTCAAAAGGGCTTTAATAGTAAATATGGTGATCGATCGGGAGTTTTATCATGGGGCTTTGATGCGGAAAAAAATATTAGGTGGGTTAAAAGGAGATCAGGGGCCACCGAATACTACAAGAAGATGAAAGATTTTGGCTCCTGGACGAAAGTGGATTTGAGTGATTTAATCAATTCTACATTCACTAATCCGACTAATGATAAAAGAGGTACTGATTTCTGGAATTTCCTGAAACGAGAGGTAGATCGAGGCTTTCCGAATATGAAGACTGCTGAGTCCTTTCTAAAGAAAGCCAAGGGAGTCCTGGATCCGAGGACTGGAAAAACTATGGTTAACGTAATGTGGCCGGCAACAAAAAAGGCTACTCACATTCCTGTTCCTGACCAGATACCTGATGGCACATTGGATGATATGAAATTCTGGATATATGGTAGTGTCACCGCCACTGTCATTATCAAGCTGAAAAAGGGAAAGGGTCAGTACAAATTTGTTGAACCAAGAGATTTACTAAAGCTGGGAAAGCGAGACATCAAGACTCTCAGTGTTCATCAGATTGTTGCAGATTCGATTTTTGAGACGGCTGCTAAAGAGTTTACGAGTATGGTAGCTACTATAATTCGGTGCAAATTTTGGGCAGGTGCTTTAAAGGATGCTGATGTTGACTACATGGAGCAAGATTAAAATCAAGCTACAAACCAAGGGGGAGATTTTTGGGCCTAGTTTTGTGGTTTGAGCTTGTATGTATTTATTTCTTAATGTTTGGTCTTGGGTTTTGGGTGCATATGTAAACCGAGAACACTTATGTGTTCTCGGTGGGCTTGGTGTTGTTTGGGCCGGCCTATGATTATTATCCCTATATATAGAGGTGTGATGTATAGGGTTATTATTGTTAGTTCTGATTATTATCAAGTATTTTAAGTGCTTAAGCACCCGACGTATTCAATATATACGTGTGTTTTTGAAGCAATTCCGTGTTAGTTTACTTGTTACTATTCGTGTTCTTGAATCACCGAGGATTAGTTCTAATTATTATCAAGTATTGTAAGTGCTTAAGCACCCGACGTATTCAATATATACGTGTGTTTGTGAAGCAATTCCGTGTTAGTTTACTTGTTACTATTCGTGTTCTTGAATCACCAAGGATTGGTATTCCACACCAATACTCGTTTGGTTGATATCATATTGTAGTGATCCAGATTCGGGACTTACATCTATCATATTAAAGTATGTACAAACAATGTTTTGACTTATGAAACATATACTTGTCAAAAGAATGTCATCTATATAAGGAAAAGTTTGTTTTAGTTGCTCCCACTCATCTTGAGGTGGGTACATTAATCCACTTGGTTTTTGATAAAAAATAATTGTATAAAGATTTCATCACATTATGATGTCTGCATTAACCCATACATGGATTTTATTGACTTACATACTAAGTGTTCTTTGACCTTCAGTTTAGAACTTTCAAGTTGTTTTATGAACATGTAAATATGCAAGTCAGTTGTTAGGGAAAGTTGTTTTAATGTTCTTTTAATGTAGCTCTTTAACTATTATAAGCTACTTGAACAATGATGATCCTCAAAGAAAACTTTTGTAATATAGGTTATAAGATTCTTTGATGGTCTATTCCCTTTTGCATATAACATTTAACAACCAATCGTGCTTCTTAGTGTCTTTAATGTTTGTATTAAGATTTTGTGTAGTTATGAACACCCTTAGGTGTTTCAAAAAATCTCAACAATTATTTTGACTTATGAAGTTATTGTTAGGGATTCGGGTATTTCAACACACACACAAACACAATATAATCTGCAAGAGAAAAATATAATGAAGATGAACATGCGAGATTTAACGTGGTTCGGTCTAAACTGACCTACGTCCACAGGCTGCAACCAGGGTATTTTATTATTGCTACTCCCTCACTCGTGATGAGGAATTACAAGTACAATTCTAAATATATAGATACAAGATTAGGGTTCTCTACTTGTTCACCAAGAAACTAATATGGGCTTTAATTAAAACAAAGCGGGACAACCCATTTGATCTCTAATTAATAGCTCCATAGCTCTCTTGAACCGGACTGAAAACAATCGAGCCTCCACATTAAACCCAACAATCTACCACTTGGAGGCTTGATAATCTTCAAACTGCCTACCGATAATTGCATGTACCTCTTGTAATCTTCCTCATCTTCCTGGTTGCATCTGCCTTCTCATCAGTTAACCTGAACACCCGTTGAAGCTCCCCCCGAGCTCCAACTCATCAGTCATGGCTAACAACTACCACTGACTCGCTCTCTCTCCCTACCGGCTCCCACTTACACGAACTACCGAATCCTGGAATACCTTGAGAACAAACAACACTCTCCATATTAAGCAGGTAATCTTCTGGAGAGACTTTAACCGCTGAAATACTGGTTCTCTTAACCCATTGTCTGGTAGCTCTGGCTAAAGCTTTGACTGACTGACTGCCAGTGCTCCCACTGCCGCGAAAACCTCTGACTGGTTTTTCTGAACCTCTTCTAGCACGTTCAACCTGAATCTGACCTGTGGCTCTGGATTTATCTCCTGCAAAACAAACCTTCTTCTACCCACTAGACTCTGTGAACCGGACTTTGGTCTTCTTCTGAACTGGGTCGGTCACTCCCTCAGACGATAAACTAACCATATACAATGAACCCCTCTTTCTTCCTTGAGCTATGACAAGATTTCCCTTAACAACTTTCCACTGCCCGTTCCAAAATTTAACCTCATATCCCTATTCATCCAACTGCCCAACAGAAATCAAGTTTTTCTTTAAGCTTGGAATCACTCTAACATCCTTCAAGGTCTATGAACAGGCTGAAGTAACTAAATTCATGTCACCCATGCCCGTAACATTAAGAACATCATTGTTCGCCAGTTTAACCTTACCAAAATCACCTTCCTTCAAATTCTGCAATGCTTCATTGTTGTGGGTAGCATGAAATGAAGCACCAGAATCCATGACCCAGGAATCAAAATTATCATCAACACTAAGAACATAAAACTCATCCTCTGGGCATTCTTCTGCAGTGTTGACTTCTTTCTTTTCATTCTTATCATTTGGACACTGATTCCTGAAGTGTCTCTTTTGTTTACAACCCCAGCATTCAATATCTTTACGAGTCCTAGACTGACTCCTCTTCCTGTTCCCACTGCCTCGTTGTTTTCCCCTACCTCTACCTTCTGTGACAAATATATTACTTGGTGATTCACCTGAACTTCTGCGTCTTGAATCTTCTCCAAGAATCAAATCCCGAATCCCATCAAAAGTAATTTTTGTAGACGAACTACAAACCGCAGTCACTGTTTGCGACCAACTGCCGGGCAAAGAGGATAATAACAAAAGACCTTGAACATCATCATCAAACTTAATGTCGACTGACACTAAGCGGGACAGGATCGAATTAAGATTATTAATATGTATTGCAATAGACTCACCCTCTTTCATTCTTGTAGTCACTAGCTCTCGGATAAGATAGACCTTATTTGCTGCAGAGGGCTTCTCATACATGTTAGATAGTGCATCCATCATACCACGCGTCGTGGTTTCCTTCATGATGTTAAACGCCACATCTTCCGACAACGACAGAGTAATACAAGCCCTAGCCTTCTTGTCTAACTTCTTCCAATCTGCTTCTGACATCTTTTCTGGTTTTTCATCTTCTAGCACCACATCCAAGTCTTTCTGACAAAGTAGCGCTTCAACCTGCATCTTCCACCAACCAAACTTTTGCCCATCAAACTTCTGTATCATAACCTTTCCGTCTTCTGCCATGACAATGACTAAACGAAACCACTAAACTACAGCCACATCAAAACCACTCGGCTAAACTGCCCAATAAACACCAGCCGCCCAATAATCAAAACCCACTTCAAGCTCACGAACAAACCCCAAACCTAAACGATAATCAGAAAACTGAAACAAACAAGAAACACGAACCTGTTTTCTCTCTGGTTTCTTTCTGACTAAGAGCTGGCTAAAAAAAGAAACAATATAATTGTTTTGTTTCTATTTTTTGATCGATGCTCAAAATATCAAAAAAATAAGCCACTGCTTTTTTTTCTTTCTTCTTGGAATAAATTACAACAACAAATAAACTTTTGTTGACTTTTGATTTAACTTTGGCGTGGACGGTGGCTATGTGTGCTCACATAAGACAAGAAAAAAACAATTTCAACTCTAATTGCAAAACTAAAGTGCAACTAGCGGATCAAACTTTATGTCTTTACTTGGTTATAAACTCAAAGCAAAAACGGGGCATGGTGAACGACTTACCTCCGATCGAAAAACTTGGTTTTTAATGGACGGCTGCCAAAAAACTTAACCCTAGTTCGATCCAAACAATTTCTCTAGAGATCGTGTTCTCCGTGTGTAACTGTAACCTTGGCTCTGATACCACTGTTAGGGATTCGGGTATTTCAACACACACACAAACACAATATAATCTGCAAGAGAAAAATATAATGAAGATGAACACGCGAGATTTAACGTGGTTCGGTCTAAACTGACCTACGTCCACAGGCTGCAACCAGGGTATTTTATTATTGCTACGGCGTCACTCGTGATGAGGAATTACAAGTACAAGTCTAAATATATAGATACAAGATTAGGGTTCTCTACTTGTTCACTAAGAAACTAATATGGGCTTTAATTAAAACAAAGCAGGCCAACCCATTTGATCTCTAATTAATAGCTCCATAGCTCTCTTGAACCGGACCCAAAACAATCGAGCCTCCACATTAAACCCAACAGTTATTTGCTAATATTAACTTTATTCCCACAGAAGATTGATATATGTTAGTGGTTTAATTAAAAGGGGTAGGATCATTAAACATTCCAACATCCGTTTCAACTTTAGTTATGAAGGTCACATAATCATCAATGTCAGTAGGTTTAAAAGCCTAGATGGCCTCCTAAGTTGATTATTGGGTAATTTTAAAAGTCTCGGTTTTAAGGATTAGCTCTAGGTTTGATTGCTATCATTTTCAGGATTCTAAGTGTGTAACAGTTGGTGCAGTATGGTGTACAAGAGGTGTAATTGGAGTTAGATTTGGAGTAAAATTTAATGACTCCCCCCCCCGGCCTATTGTTTAGTTATGAATACCCTTAGGTGTTTCAACAAAATCTCAAAAATTATTTTGACTTATGAAGTTATTTGCTAATATTCTCTTGTGAGGATTATTTTAGTAAGAAATCAGAGTATGCCCACATTTAAGAAATAATGAAACTTTTGTAAGAGTAGTAATAAATTCTAAAGAGATAAGTTTTGATGGAATAGTGTTGCGATGGAGCAGTGTCTTGTACAAGAGGTGTAATTGAGATAATATCAAGTTTTCACTCCCCCACCTCTTGCAAATCTACTAAGTTATAATTGAGACACTTAAGGCTCCCACTGATCTTTAATATCTCTAGGAAAAATACAAGAAAAGTTTCAATGATGTACATGACATGGGAATACGTCATATATATATTTTAGACTTGATTTGATTCCATTAACGTTCAGATGTCATAAGAGATATAGGAACATAAGTAGAAGAAATCATATTAAGTATATATATGAAAGGATTTCTTTAAAACCGTGCACCATGGAAGACATATTAGATACAAGTAAATAGTCTTTTAAATGATAAAAGAATTATGTTTGTATATTTCATTTGAATAAGTTTCACGAATTTAAGTGAAATATAACTTCTGGTGGACTCATACCTATTTCTTAAGCCAGGAAAAGTTTAGGGCATCTAACACATGATTTAAAATTACTAATAATGAGATTATATGAAAAGTCACCCTCATCAACTATGTCATGATTTCTCATGAAATTTGGTTTTTATGGATGAATTTTATAGGTCTTATTTGTCTTTTCATAAACATGATAACAAAAGTTGTGAAAGTATATAGTATCATCTAGTTCTATTTTATATATGATTAAATCCAAGTATTGATAACAAATAATATGAGAGATTAAGGTAAGTGTGACTTTATGTTGGCTATGCAAACCTCATAACTGTCATAATGCAACTTAAGTATTGATACTAAATTCTGATTAATCTCCAGAATATTTAAGGTATCATAGTGTGTAATTTAAAGACGTTTATCATGGTTCTAATAACCTTATCATGTAAATTTGTCACTGACACTCGTGTTAGTTATTTGTTGATTTCGGGTAAACATATAAAACTAGACTCAACCAATCATGTGTTGATGGGAATATTAGGATTAGCAGACTTAAAAATCATTTATACAACTATCAGTTTTAGCCTGTTGTTCTTTTGAATTATGGATAGTCTTGTAATGCTTATGCCTAATCTAATGACATATATTTGCAATGATACTTTTACTTAGAGAACATAAAGCTGGAAGTAATACTTTTGTCTACGAATCTTAGAATTATCCTCTTTTAAGTTTTAGTGGTGTGAGTTGAATAACATCTTATTTCTGATACCAGACATTTATTTTCTTGTATATATGTTGCTGATATAATGCAAAATGTTTATGTTTCCCTTTTATATTTTAATTAATATTTTACTAGTTTTTGTTCGTTTTTAGTCGATATTTGTATACTACTAACACTTTTATGTTTCGTAGGTTCCGGGAGTTAATCGTGATCAAAAAGGAAGAAAAACGAGTTAAAAAGAGCCAAAACGGAGATCCGGAACGCGTCAGGAAGGTGCCAGAACAGAGAACCGGCCAGATCGGGCCGGTCTGACCGCCCCCCTTGGTGGAGCCCTCCGCTCCCGCGACCGGGTAGGCCAAAGCCCGTCGCGCGGCGCCTAGACAAAGCTGATGGATTTTTTAGTTCGTTTTTGTTACTTGTTGGGCCTTGTTTTGGGTATTTAAACATCTTTAACTTAAACTTGACAATACCCTACTACCACCAGACGAATTTAGAGTTTCTTGGAGCATACTTTTGAGTCTTGTGGTGATTTTGAAGGCACGAGAACAGCCGGTGAAGAGCTTTATGTTCAATATCGAAAACTACGGGTTTTATCGCCTTTAATCTTTCGTTTCTCATTATTTCACCATGTTTTTAGTTTTATTTGCTTTGTTTGATTTAGACTATATGATGCTAGGCTAAACTTCATAAACTACCTAGGTCGTGATGAACCTTTGTTCGGTTTGATTTTTGATCGGGATTTCTTTCGGTATGGATTTTATGTTCAAAGTAAAGTGTTGAGTTTGAATTAATTGATGCGTATGATTGCTTGGTTTTATTTACTTGGATTTATTGTTTCACATTACCCTTGGTGATTGTTTCATAGGATAGGGTTTTGTTAGGTCACTTACTGTGTGTTCTTGACTAGTTTATGATTGATATGCATTAAGATCATAGAAACAATAAAACTAATTAAATAGATAAAAGTGAGCTGCTAGCCTAGAAAGCTGTAAGGTGATGGGTTATTGATAGATCTTTGTTGGTCAGGATTGCTAGATTTAGTTCTTCGTAAGGAGTCCATCTAGGTTTGATTTTCAGCTTATTCTATTAAGTCAATTTAGTCTGCTTTTCTATCTTTGATTTCCACGCTGTAAGGTAGGATTTCGTCATAAAGATACTTAGACATAAATTATTAAATAACAGTAACGAAGTTTAATTCATAAAACTTGTGAGTCTTAAAACTTGTTAGAAATCCATAGGTGTCTTCTTGAAGGTCAAGGGTCCTGTTCGGGTTTTTTGTCAAGGGTCTATTTTACTATCCCAGTTCCATAACTTAAGTTTCCCATTTGATTGATTGCCGTAACATTGGGGATTCTAGCCTTGGTAGTTATTTTCATCATCAGAGTTAATATAAGTTTTTTAATAGTTTATTATATTTTATTTTTAGTTAATAATTATTTGACTACTTTAGCACATCAAGTTTTTGGCGCCGTTACCGGGACTCTTGGCGATTGCGTTTTTAGCTCTGAATGGACTTACTTGCTATATACGTGCTATTGTGTTTTTGCTTTTGAGTTTTTAGGGTTTTAGTTAATTAGATAATTACGTGTTTATTTTCATTTTGCTTTGAGTCGTAGGTGTCTAATTGTCCTTGTCTTTCGCTTGTTCAGATTCTTGTAATTATGTGTGAAATTTGTAATGGACCTTACTTCACCATTAAATGTCCATACTACAGTAACCTTAATTGTGATACGTGTGGTGATCCTGATTTACACTATGATTGTCCATACAAGGGTTCTCGCTTTATTTGATATTGATGCGCTGGTTGTCATATGACTCGTGCATGTCCATATAATCGTACTAACCCTTGTGTGCAGCAACAGTCTTATCTTTCACAGGGGTCTGCGTCATATTTTTATACGAACCGGATCGGGGGTATCAATACAACCAAGGGCAAAGTTATGGCCAACATTCCAAGAGCAAGCCCAACAGGGGTGACGAGGCGTATTTGAATAAGATCGAGGATTTGTTGGCCCGACCATTGGAGAAATATGCCCAATACCAACAAACATTAGCTGAACATGATGCTATACTAAGAAATCAAATATCTACTTTTGCAGGTCTCCAATATGCAGTTAAAGAAATCTCTAGAAACTGACAAAGGTGGAAGAAGGGCCAAAGCAGATCTCCCAATGTGTGTACGAGTCAAATAGAGTATTTATTCGAGAAACCGAAGAGGAGAGTGTGCAGCTGGAGGAGCAACCGACACCTGGTTATAAGTATGATGCGGAAGGCAACTATTTGGGATACATGAATCGGTTGGGCGAGTTGTTCCCAATGTTTCCAGAAGAAGGGAAAGAGCCGATCATGGAATATGTAGATGAAGAAGAGGAGCTCATCCTGGATACGGAGACACGATTGGCTGATGAAGTCCCACCTCAGGTTTCACAGGTATGTGTTGCTGATTGTACTGAGTTTTGTAGTGAGTCCGATGATGATTGTGACGAGGAGGAGTGGGCTGCATATCTGAGATCAATTATGTTGAAATCTGTGTTTGAGGAAGAGATAGAATTGGGAGAGTCACTCTAGCTAATGTTTAGTGTTGAGGATATGGATAAGGTTGATAATGAGCTTAACGAGGAAGATGAATTCTTGAATCTGGAGTTGGATGGATTGTCGGATTATGACGGGGGAGAGACATTGGACGTTAATGAGGATGTTGCGTTTTTCGAGGCCCTACTTGTAGAGGATAGTGTAGATGAGGATGTGGTGTTAGAGAAAGAACACTATTGCCGGTTTGTGGACTGTGTTTTGAATGTTTATAGGGAATCAAAACCACGAGAGAAGGTCGAGGATGAGAAATTACCTAAAAACCGAACTTGCGTATATTTTAGGAGATGGTCTACGAGAGTGAAAAAACCATTAAATGTCAAACACGACCAGTCTTCTCGATTACAACGCATTCGGCTCTTGCCAGGTAAGTTTAAATATAGGTGGTATGACCCGTTACTGTTTTTAATTCTAATTTAATATTTTGCGGTTCCATCGTTGATATATTACTGTTTGATAAATTTCGGGTGGAACTAAACGGGTTAGATAGGGTTCAGATCAAGGAGAAACCTCCTGATTAAGTTCAAGTGTGGGGAGGTTTCGCGGAGTTTGTATATTTAATCGAGTCACTAACATAGTTTTTGTAGTTTGACTTTGTTTTCGCGTTTTTAAGTTTTGCTAGTTTGAAGTTTGAGTGAGCTAGAGAAACGATCCCCAAGGAAGAATCTAATGAAAAAGAAAAGTGTGGGGATAGAGTTGCAGTGGAGCCGTATACTTTATGTTTATTTATTTGCTCCTGATTATTATGTTTTATATATTTGTGAGTTGGTGAAATACTTTAACTGCATAATATCTATCAGTTTCATTAGATACATTTTTAGAGATGTTTGTTTTGTTTGGCCGCTTATGTTCGTGTGTGAGAGAAGGAGATATCGTTTGCTGATCACGTTCGTAGTTGGAAGGCATTCATGGAAGAATACTTTTGTATCATATTTCATGTGAATAACACCAGCTAAGTATTTTTCATTATCTAGCTTATTAACTTTTTATTTTGCTTTAGTTTTTATTTTTTTAAGTCTTTATTTTTTTTTTGTAGTCCGACTTTATTTTTATTTTATTTTTGTTTTAATCCGTCCTTATCCTTTCATTGAGGACAATGCAAAATTTAAGTGTGGGGATAGGATATTTGAGTCATAGTTTAAATCTAACTTAAAAAAAATTAAAAAAGTTAATTAATTAAAAAAATTATAAAAAATTATTGAAAAATGTTTTAAAAATGTCCCTTGAATATAGTTTTTTGCGTTAAAGTGGGAGATGATGATATTTATCGGAAATTGGTTTTTCAAACTACTAATAATATGAGATAAATAAAAGAAAACGCACTTAACTTGGGATGTGTCGGTAGGCTCAGCCTTGAAAATCAAAGGGCAATTAGATAAAATGGTTAAAACGGAAATCTTTTGTGGGTAAAGCGTTTTGTCCAAGGAAGATAAGTAATGAAATGTCGGGCCATACTCAAGCCTCAAATTTTGGTATGAAAAAGTGGAAATATCATGAGTTTTAAAATCTGAATACGTTATCATATGATGCTTGGGTAGGTTTAACGTTAGAGTATGCCGTGTAGCCTGTGATACAAATCTTAAACTGCTAGTTTAGTGTTTTACACCTCATTGGCGTATGGTTTTATAACCTTAAATCTTGTATTGATGGGATGCTTCGGGTCCAGAGACCATGGGTCTGTATGCAATCTATTCATCTGGGTATACACTTCCTAAGTGGGGTTGTGGATATTTAAAATAAAGCCAAAAAGAGCAAACCCTTATAAGTCTATAAACATGATCACAAGAGTACAAAAGTACAAATACACTACAGACTTAATCATCCACGTTGTTAGCCATGTGGGGTCCCCTTTGTCGCGTCTCATTACCATTAATAAACGGACCACAAGAGACACGCTACATGCAAACCCTACAGATGAAATTTTGCATGCTCACCTATGGTGATGGGTTCGGAGTATTGCTTGATAACGGGGGTATGTCATGTTGTGGGGAACACTAGCTATTAATTAATTGAACCTTAATCGTATCTAATGGCTGCTTGGTGGACTTTGATGCTTAATCTTAGGTGTATAAACAATACCCTTGATCGTCTTAACTATTCATGAAAAAATAGAGCAACAAAAGTTTTAATTCTGCTAATTTTGAGGTTTAAGTCAAGTTGAGGTGGTCTGGTCCGGTAAAGGCTGAAAATAAGCGGGTCTTAATTGTGTAAACCACTGAGTAATATTAGTGTCGGGTCTTATTTGTCCCGCTACAGATTAAGGCATGGGTTTAAGTGGACAACAATATCGTTGATCGTGGTTTTTGCGTTTTTCTGAGCTTTAAATTAACCTATATGTTTTTAAGACTGTATTTTCCAATTCTAATCCAACTGCATCAGACTTTTTCAAAGACGAAAAAAGAATAAGTGTGGGGATATTTGATATAATGCAAAATGTTTATGTTTCCCTTGTATATTTTAATAGTTTATGTTCTTTTTAGTCGAGATTTGTATACTACTAACACTTTTATGTTTCGTAGGTTCCGGGAGTTGATCGTGATCAAAAAGGACGAAAAATGAGTTAAAAAGAGGCAAAACGGAGATCCGGAACGCGTCAGGAAGGTGCCAGAACAGAGAACCGGTCAGACCGGGCCGGTCTGACCAGCCCCCTTGGTGGAGCACTCCTCGCCGCGTGACCGGGGAGGCCAAAGCCCGTCGCGCGGCGCCTAGGCAAAGCTGATGGATTTTTTAGTTCGTTTTTGTTACTTGTTGGGCCTTGTTTTGGGTATTTAAACATCTTTAACTTAAACCTGACAATACCCTACTGCCACCAGACGAATTTAGAGTTTCTTGGAGCATACTTTTGAGTCTTGTGGTGATTTTGAAGGCACAAGAACAGCCGGTGAAGAGCTTTACGTTCAAGATTGAAGACTACGGGTTTTATAACCTTTAATCTTTCGTTTCTCATTATTTCACCATGTTTTCAGTTTTATTTGATTTGTTTGATTTAGACTATATGATGCTAGGCTAAACTTCATAAACTACCTAGGTCGTGATGAACCTTTGTTCGGTTTGATTTTGATCGGGATTTCTTTTCGTTATGGATTTTATGTTCTAAGTAAAGTGTTGAGTTTGAATTAATTGATGCGTATGATTGCTTGGTTTTATTTACTTGGATTTATTGTTTCACATTACCCTTGGTGATTGTTTCATAGGATAGGGTTTTGTTAGGTCACTTACTGTGTGTTCTTGACTACTTTATGATTGATATGCATTAAGATCATAGAAATAATAAAACTAATTAAATAGATAAAAGTGAGCTGCTAGCCTAGAAAGCTGTAAGGTGATGGGTTATTGATAGATCTTTGTTGGTCATGATTGCTAGATTTAGTTCTTCGTAAGGAGTACGTCTAGGTTTGATTGTCAGCTTATTCTATTAAGTCAATTGAGTCTGCTTTGCTATATTTGATTTCCGCGATGTAAGGTAGGATTTCGTCATAAAGATACTTAGACATAAATTATTAAATAACCGTAAGGAAGTTTAATTCATAAAACTTGTGAGTCTTAAAACTTGTTAGAAATCCATAGGTGTCTTCTTGAAGGTCAAGGGTCCTGTTCGGGTTTTTTGTCAAGGGTCTATTTTACGATCCCAGTTCCATAACTTAAGTTTCCCATTTGATTGATTGCCGTAACATTGGGGATTCTAGCCTTGGTAGTTATTTTCATCATCAGAGTTAATATAAGTTTTTTAATAGTTTATTATATTTTATTTAATTAGGGTTAAGTTTATAATATTTAATTAATTAGGTTTTAAGTAATGATTTTGTTTTATTATATTTTAATCAATTAGGCTTAGGTTTGGTTAATTAATAATTAGTTTAAAAACCCCATTCAAATAATATTATTAAATAGTCGTGTCAGTAAGTCGAGTCTAATTAGCTAGTTTACGTAATTTATAGAGTCTCGTGGGTTCGATAACCGAACTTACTTAGCTGTATTAGAGTCGACCGGTACACTTGCCGGTTAGTAGTTTTAGTTAAGTTAAGAGTCTAGAATTATTACTTAGTGTCTAGATTAGCTTATTTTTAGTTAGTAATTATTTGACTACTTTTAGCACATCAGTTGCTGATCAACACACTCATTTTCCTCTGGTAATTCTGAGTGTTATAGTTGATTCTTATGGCACCAAATTGTACTATTGAAAATTTTAGTATGTAATGTACTAGAAATTTGTACTTATTTTCATGTGTGAACCCTTAGTTTTATGGTTCATGATATTGTAAATTATGATGCATTCACGGATACCATTTAACCTTATAGTTTGTATTTTGAATGAATGCATGCATCTTATGAGTTATTTTGATTAGTATTAGGAAAAACTAAATCAAGAATAACTCTACTTATAGCATTTATATAAATAAGTTCTTGATTATCATTATCATAAGAAACATTATGATTGACTCATCCCATTTGTTATTCTCTAGTTTTCAATAGATTTATTGTTATTAGAAAGAGCAGTAGGATAGTCATATCATGTCTTAATGAATAATTAATACTGAGAAGAGCTAAATGTTATCAAAACTCTATATGAGAAAAAATCCAGTTGTGTTTTGAGATTGGAGTAAGATGATTTGGATGAGATCAAGAGAAGAATGTTATAGTGAATAGTATTATGGGATATTAAAATAATACAGATTAAAATTTATGATCACTAGATTAATGAAGGATCATTAATGTGAGAATCATTATATTTTATTGAATATGTGATATGTCTATTATTAACATCAAACTCATAGATTATAATTAAAAGTTCTGCTTAAACAAAAAATAAATCACCTTTGGGCATAATTAAAATTTATTTAAGTATGTGTGCAAAACAATTGTAACACACCTTTGGGCAGAAGTGAGACAACTATTTTAATTATGCACGGGCTAGGTTTGCTAGATAAAAATGTAACACATCACCTTTGGGCAGAAGTGAGACATTTATATCATGTTATTCAAAAACTAACAAAGGCTTTCAATTAGACTTGAATGATATGGTAAATGTAACACATCACCTTTCGACAGAAGTGATACATCAAAATTTACTCAAGTTAAGCTTTTTGTGTTTTGTAAAATTTTATAAGATTTAATTGTTTACAAAACATTTAATTAGGAACAGTTTATAGGAAAACTAGAGTTCTCGGGAAATTAGTTATTTGAGACTTTTGAGTTCTTAGGAATTATGAGTTCTCGGGAATTTTAGTGAGCCTGGCTTTTAGTGTGTTTTTGGGATTATGTGTTTTCGGGTTTTGTAAGGTTTTCGAGATTTTGGTAAACTAAAACCATTATAGAAATAAAACCGAAATTTAATTTTAAATCCTTAACCCATAAACTATTTTTAACCCATAAAATATTTTATCCCATCAATTATTTTAAAATCTCATAAACTAATTTATGATAAAGATGGAATTCGAATTTTAATGGATTATCTTGTTTCCAAATTTAAAAGATTTAATTATAATTATTCAAAATTTTGAAATCTTTTATTGATAAAAATAAATCATGTTTCAAAATTTTTAATAGATAAAAATCAATCAAAATTAAAAACAACATATTTTATTCCTACGAATCATCCAAAATAAGGACGATTCTTCGGTTCTATGATGAACATGAAGAACATCTTCGAAAAATCTTTAGTTAGTTGTCTCTGGAATCGAAATCTTATACATATTTTTAATAGATTTCGAATATATTAGAGTTTTAAATATGAATTTTAGCAATTATAACTAGTTTTAAGTATGAATTTTAGCAATTATAACCGAAAAAATTAGAGTCTTAACCAAAATTCATGTTTTTTGATTTTAATTTCAGATTTAGGGAAAACATTAAGAACTGATTAATCAACATCGCTAATGCCATATGTTGATCAGTTCTTCATGTAAGTAATAGAAAACATGATAAATATTAAACCTCTGAACCTATTACAGCGTTGAGAATAGTAACCGCAACAGAGTATGATGTAGTCGACATGTTTATCATCTTGATTGAGTTCCCCTTTAGGACATATAGTTAAGGATGGTGTTAGGGTTTTGAGAGGAACCCGGTTTAGGAGAGAGGATGCACACAAAATTGTTATATGTGTGAGATTATGTTATGATGTTAATATTTATCTCTTTTTATATACACCCAATGGGAAACAATTTATTAGTTAATTAAAGGTAATATAGTCCATCAAAAATTAACAAACTAATATATATAATAAGGTATAATTAATATTTTGATCTAATATAATATAAATGATACTGATTTCCATATTAATAAATATATAATATATATTTATTCTTACAAATAAATTAGCATTTAAACCTATTATTTAATATTATGTAACTTAAGTATATTTATATGGTAGTTAAAAATGCGGTGATTATTCAGTTATGACTGTTATGACGGTAAGTGTCATCAGGTCTTACTTTATCATTTAACGGTTTAGACTTAATTGCTTAGTATTTTATATATAAACCAGGTCATCGTTGTTGTAAATTATCACTAAGTTTTTCGATATTCTTCATTCCCATTTAAACCTAAAGTCGAGTATACACTATATAGGCTATATTGTTGATTCATCACCGATTACAGTTTGTAATTCTAGGCTTCTAGCTCTAACAATAGCTAGGGTGAAAGAGAATAGAAATAGGTGGTGGCAATCTAACTAGCTAGTTATCTTAAAAGAAATCAACAAGAGAGTAGCCTTGCTGCTAATAATAGAAAACAAGATTTAGAGAGTATCATAGAAACTTATAACACAATTTACAAATTTGAGAGGCACAAAACAGATGGAGGCCCAAGTATTAAAGAGTATGTCATGTTATATTTGAAGCCTCATGATCGTGCTTTCAAAGGTGGCTCACGAAACGGGCATAACTTGGCCTATGAAGCTCCCTTTCAAGCCCACGTCCAGTCAAATTGAATCTTTAGTGAAGAGCATGTTGTGGGGTTTGGCCCTTGTCCGAAGCCAAAAAACGTCTCCTAAATAAAGTTATGAACCTTTTTATGTTTTTTCAGTAGTTTTTACAGTTTTATTTTTTGGTGCCTATGGCCTTTTTTGCCCATTTCGAATTTGAAAGTTTATTTATATGTTGTTAATGTAATCTAAAAAGCCAGACTCGAATTTTATCAATAAATATATTTCTTTTCATTTTCCTTGACCTTTGGGTGGGATTTGGGAGTTTGAGAAATTCATCAAGGGGATTCACAGAATCAACGTGATTCGATCTTCGTTATCGTTTTACCGTTGCATCACATTATCAGGTAAAAACGAATTTATTATTAGGTAAAACCGTTGTTATAGTGGTAGTTAAACTTTATTGTAGGAGTGCACTCGCATATGAAGTTTATATGTTAATAAACGCAAGTCGACATTAGATAAAAGAAATACTTAACTAAAAGAATGATCAAGAACCACGCCAAAACAAGCAACCGTATGCTTGCACGAGAATCCCAAGTTTTTGTAATTGTGTATTGTATTAAAACACATGCGTTATTTGGACAGAGTTTAATAAGGTTTAACTACTTCCACTGATAAGAGTTTTAGATGATCTTTAGCATAAAAGAATAAACATATTACTACTTTCTTTTTAAGTGCTAGTCCCACCATCAAAGGCGTGTGCCTTGACTATTATCTAATTGTCTTGTTTCAATCAAAATTTAATGATTAGTGGCTTCCATTATAACTTTTTCCTTGTCGTTCGTCTCTATAAATAGCTTCTAGGGAGAGCACTCATCTCCACAAGCAATCCCTTCATTCTCTGTACGTAACACTACTTCTCCTCATGGCAACTAATCAAAATACTATTTGTGTTTCACTTCCTGAAAACCAAACTGATCCAAAACAATTCCAACTGTCTCCAGATGAGGACTTTGATTATTCGCAAAGGGGACAGTGGCTCCGTGCAGCTGTGTTGGGAGCCAATGACGGCTTAGTTTCTGTTGCATCTTTAATGATGGGTGTTGGGGCAGTGAAACAAGATGCCAAAGCCATGATTCTTTCAGGCTTTGCTGGTCTAGTTGCGGGTGCATGCAGTATGGCAATTGGAGAGTTTGTTTCGGTGTACTCTCAACTAGACATAGAAGTTGCCCAAATGAAGAGAGAAAATAGAATGGTAAAAGATCAAGATCAAAAAGAGAGAGAACAGCTTCCCAATCCTATGCAAGCGGCCCTAGCATCGGCTCTAGCCTTTTCCCTAGGCGCAATTGCTCCTTTACTTGCGGCTTCCTTCATAGGAGATCATAAGGTGAGGATGGGAGTGGTGGTAGCAGCAGTGAGCTTGGCGCTGGTGATTTTCGGATGGATTGGCTCTGTTCTTGGAGGTACCCCTGTGGTGAAATCTTCGGTCAGGGTTCTGTTGGGAGGGTTGATGGCTATGGCAATAACATTTGGACTAACCAAGCTGATTGGAACTAGTGTACTTTAACTTGTCTTTCTATTTTAATGGATTATGTAATAAAATGTATGTCTTACCTTTTTTATGACAGAAGTGTACAATAAGCAATTCTGTAATAAAAGCGACCGTCTTTAACTTGTAATTGGATCATTTGTTCGGAATAAGTTTGTAAGCATTTGTATTACATTTTGTGTGTTTTTTCCTGCAAACATCTTATGCACAAGCAATTTGGATACAAGAAGAAAGGGATTATAAGGGAAATGTATTAATGTTCTTGATTGTTTTTGCTTTGATTCACTAACACTACACGAATGCTTCTTTCAAACGACTAACACTTCATTTTTTTTAGATTGAATCAGAACTACCCATGTTGTGTGCGAAACTTGGCCTCCAATCCTTCGGTTAACTGAACTCACAAAAAAACAACTAACAAACTAAATTCAAAGCCTTGATATTTAAACATGGACCAAACCATAATCTATTCTAGCACCAATACTAATAAAACATATAACCGAATACCCTAACTAATTAAAATTACAAATTTAATTTAAACTCTATAACTTATTTTCTTCTCTCTTTATTCTCTATTTCTTTTTGATCTTTGTACTCTTGTATTTCACACATATTGGTATCATGTGTTTCTTCATTCAATCCAAATTACGCCCAACATCACTGAAAGTTTACTAGTTTAATTAGAGTTATGCTTCAAATATGTTTATGTTCAAAGTACTTCTAGAACCCAGTTATATGATAAACTAAATTAAAAGTATTCCAAGATATATTACTACTTGGTTTTCCTAAGTGATACAAAACTATTATTAGGTAACACTACTTCAATGTGAACAATAGATGTCCTACTAAAATCATAATTTCCCTTTGTATATGGTGGTAATGAAACCCTTCGTATGGATTCCACACTAAGATTAGAAAACTCTTTGTGTTCCAACTTTATTGTGATGTGCACACGCCTTTGGATTTTATATGTTTATATATGCACGTCGACATTAAAAAAAAATGAATACTTAGCCAAAAGAATTATTATGAACAAGTCCAAATTAATCTTATACAAGCAATCTCATGCTTGCACAAAAGAGCTAAGTTGCTCGTAAGCTACTCGAGCTCAGATAATATAGCTAAAAAAAAGACCGAGCTAGCTTTTTGGGGTTCAGTTTGTACTTTTGTTATACCAAACAAACTGCCAACATTGTATCATGGGAAAAAGATTCTAAACTTACAAATTGGTAATTACTAGGCCGGATGAACACAATGAAATTTGGTAACAAATATGACCTCGACCGCCTTTTTGTATGGATATGCATATCGTGTCGTGGGCATTCAACTTCAAATCTAGCAATAAAGTTATATCTTTATTATGATTGTGTGTTTTTTATATCACCGGCATTGTGTGGACATATTCGTAAACATGGCACTATTAGAGTATTAGGTTTCTCAAGAAAAAGTTTTTCCTTTGTTTATGGCGATGGTGAAGGCTTTCGGGCGTGTGGATTCCACGGTGGTTAGATTATACTAGTCTTTATCTTTTTAACTTTATTGTGGAAGGCACACTCCTTCGAATTTTATATGTTAATAATACAACATCTAAAAATCTCTAACTTCCCTTTTTATTCATTGTTGGTGCTGAAGCTCTTCAAGTGGATTCCACAGTGCTTATATATTTAACTAATAATCTTCAACTTTATTGTGGAGTGCACACTCCTTTAGATCAATTTTATATGTTAATCAAGCATCTCCAAATTGGTTCTTTTTGGACAATTCTAATTGCAATAGATATAGATGGTCTCTTTAGATTTAAAGAAAATAAAATATAAGAGAACACAATCCAGTTTAAATAGATCAGAGGTGTGTTAGTGAGGGTACAAGCGAACACTTTTCGATTGTAAAGCACGTTGTAGACTGGTGTGTTAGTGAGGGAACAAGCGAAGACTTTTCGATTGTAAAGCACGTTGTAGACTGTGAAATATGTCTGGATTATTTACCTTGTTTGCTCATCCTATTTTGTTCAATTCATAATCACTTGGTGTTCATAAAATCAAGTTACCAAATTTTACATGATCACTGATTGGTTGCGCCTTTCACAGATTCAATGTCGATCAGATTCATTGGAGATCAGACGGTTTGAAATTATACCAACAATATATCGTATCAAATGATACACAGGGCAGAAACAAACATATAACATAAATCGAGGGAACACAGGCAGCTAGTTAGTGTATCAATGTGAGATGGATTACACTTATTCATACAAACTATCCGCATGGTGTCCTACATGGATTTGTAGTATGCAACCATCCGTGAGAAAATATAGCATGACTAAGGATCGATTAATTAATGTATCTCTTGAAAAAGTAGTGTTAATAAGGCCGGATAGAATACTTCCATGGTTCTAAACACGTCATAAACTCAACCCAGCTCTACGGTCGATGCCTCGCCATTAATGACGCAATGATATGCATTGGTCACCCAAGGTAGGGAGAGCAAGGGTGAAACATTATAGAATTGGGAGTAGTACAGAGTAGCTTAGAAACTTTTTAACAAAAATCAAGATTTAGAGAGTAGCATAGCCACTTCTAACATAATTTAGAAATCTGAGAGATAGTTCAAACTATCTCAATAGTATAACTAACTTGAAATGATCCATTATTAGGTAAAAATACTTTAATCATGTGAACAACTATGTCCCACTTGAACCAAAATTTTCCATTGTTTATAGTGGTGATTAAACTCTTTGTGTTGGATTCCACGGTGCTTAGATTTTATAATTATGATCCACTTTATTGTGGAGGGCACACACCTTTGAAAATTATATGTTAATAGACATTAGATTAAAAGAAATACTTAACTAAAAGAATGATCAAGAACTAATAAGGCCAAGAGAAGCAATCATATGCTTGCACGAATCCCAAGTTTTTGTAATTGTGTATTGAATTCAAATACATGCGTTATTTGGACAGAGTTATAATGATCTTTAGCATAAAAAATTAACATATTACTACTTTTCTTTTTAAGTGCAAGTCCCACCATCAAAGGCGTGTGCCTTGAATATTATCTAATTGTTTTGTATCAACCGAAGTTTTATGATTAGTGGCTGCCATTTTAACTTTTTCCTTGCCTTTCATCTCTATATATAGCTTCTAGGGAGAGCACTTATCTCCACAAGCAAGTTACACTTACATCCCTTCTTTCTCTGTACGTAACACTAGTTCTCCTCTTTAACCTTCATGGCAACTAATCACAATGCTTTCTCTATTTCAATTCCTGAAAACGAGTCTAATCCGAAACAATGTCAATTGTCTCGTGAGGAGGACTTTGATTACTCGCAAAGGGGACAATGGCTCCGTGCAGCTGTGTTGGGAGCCAATGACGGCATAGTTTCTGTCGCATCTTTAATGATGGGTGTTGGAGCTGTGAAACAAGATGCAAAAGCCATGATTCTTTCAGGCTTTGCGGGTCTAGTTGCGGGTGCATGCAGTATGGCAATTGGAGAGTTTGTTTCGGTGTACTCTCAACTAGACATAGAAGTCGCCCAAATGAAGAGAGAAAACAGAATGGACGAAGATCAAGATCAAAAAGAGAGAGAACAGCTTCCCAATCCTATGCAAGCGGCCCTAGCATCGGCTCTAGCCTTTTCCCTAGGCGCAATAGTTCCTTTACTTGCGGCTTCGTTCATAGGAGATCATAAGGTGAGGATGGGAGTGGTGGTAGCAGCGGTGAGCTTGGCTCTTGTGATTTTCGGATGGACTTGGTCTGTTCTCGGAGGTATCCCTGTGTTGAAATCTTCGGTTAGGGTTCTGTTGGGAGGGTTGATGGCTATGGCAATAACTTTTGGACTAACCAAGCTGATTGGAGCTAGTGTATTTTAACTTGTTTTTTTTACTTGCTGGATTATGTACTAAAATGTATGCCTTTCCTTTTTTTTCTTTTCTTTTTTTTTTCAGAAGTGTAAAATAACTAATTGTGTAATAAAAGTGATCGTCTTTAAGCATTCTCAGCCCATCCTCCATCACCATCTATATAATTACATTAAAAATATTTCATTTTCCTCAGCATTTCAAATAAATAATAGTTTGTATATATTTATCATTATTGTTTCTCTACTCATAACCAATTTCAACAAATATTAAAAAATAAATTGGGGTAAATAAGATTTCCGAAATTTAAAAAAAAAATCATTAACTTTTCTCTCTTTGACTCACAGCCACTCTTCACTCTATCCTATAATTTACAAAAATCTCTTATAAAAAGTTAAAGGATGGGTTGAAAATGCTCTAATTGAATAATTGTTCTTAATAGCGTTGTAAGCACTTGGATCTAGAGTTGACCCTGTTGGTTCAGCCCCAAACTACACACAATAATTAACATTAACGTATGTGAAGATAACTTCAAGAAAGAAATGAAGATAATTGTTATAGCAAAAGAGGGAAATTACAAAAGAACTAAATACTAGTACTAGTATTTATAAAGACCATAACAAAAATAAACACCAGCTGGTCCACGTTTCCTTGTCTTTAGCATCAATCAAGTCCACCTTAACATAACTCGGTCAACCTTGTGACCGTTTAACCAACCTATTAACCCATTAACCGGCATCTGACGCGCTACTATGAACCGTCTGGTCAGCTGAGCCGGTCACCTACAGAACCGTTGACTAATATTGGATAGGAGCCGACCCATTAAATCAAGATTATATCCAACAGTCCACGCTAATTATAATGTACTGATGCACAACGGTAAAAGTCATTATTCACAAATGTTGTCACATGGCTTCATAGCCATAGTCAAATACAATAGAAGAAATTAACATGTATGTTAGGATATAAGCTTGAAACAATTCCGTTTATTACAATCTAAATATGGAAATTTATTTCTCTATGCCTACAACCGATCTTTTAATAACGATAATCATGGAATCTCAAATTCCCATCCTCATATTACGACCACTCTTATAAAACCACATTGATGCCATCTTAAGAACCTAATGCACCGTTTGTCACCTCCGCAACGGTGTTGTTAATCCGCCTCGACTACTCCTATTCGAGACGCGATTCACAGGTTTCCGTTTCCTCCCACCACAGCCCCGCACCCGTCTCAATCTCTCAACCGTTGTATCAGACAGACTTCCCAATCACCGCTGCCCGCTATTCCCGTTTCTGGTTACCTTTTTATAGAATCTGACCTTCTCGCAAGGATTACTTCTTGCACAAGGATTCATTTTCGGTTTTGCTCTCGTCATTGAGGTTCGGACCTCTAAACAACTTATGTGCATGGATTTGGGTTTCCATTACTTCGTAATTGGGAATTCATTTTCATTATTTAATTTGCTTATGTGACCATAGTGTAATAATTGTATATATAAATCGATACATGTCACCATTGAATTATTGACGCATTGAAAAGTGATTGTGATGCACCGAAAGGTGATAGCGCTGAAAAAATGATTGCAATGCACCAAAAGGTGACGCACTGAAAAAGTAATTGCGGCGCACCAAAATGTGACACGCTGAAAAACTGTATGTGACCAAGTGAATGTTATTACGTGATGCATCGAAACGTGTTTAGTGAATGTGAATGCACCGAAAGGTGTCTAGTGAATGTGGATGCGCCAAAAGGTGTCTATTGAATGTGTATGTATATTGATTTATAGCTATTATCAGGGCATTGCATTATTGCATAGTTGTTGTCCTACTAAGTAAATTTTACTCGAGCGTGCATATTGTCTTTTGATGTACGTTAAGTAACAGGTCCATCGGGAAAGAATTGATTGGCGTTCGGTACATTTAAAGAACCAATTGATTGTAAAGAAACCATTTAATTATGATATTATGTATAAATAACAATCAGCCCCCAACGTGCTTTGTATAAGTGATCGTCTTCAAATGTTCTGATAAACTGCAACTGTGTATTAAATTATAATACATGCGTTGATTGGACAGGGCTCAAAAAGGCAACACTACTTCCACAAATAAGAGCACCCACAACGTGCTCTATTTCCCAAGGTCCGGAGGAAGTGGCAAAGGGGCAAACGGGTGGGTGGCGATGTGTAGGGAGGTCCATCTTGAGGGGTTTGTCGCTACAAACTGATGGTGGACAGGGAGGTGTGCCGACTCTCTCTCTCTCTCTTTAACACATACATATATATACACATTATATATATTGTTTTAATTAATGGGGTTTCTGGAGGTTTGGTGTTGTGGAAGAAAGTGGGGGTTTTTGAGAACAGTTTGGAATCTGATGTGACGGTTTGTGGAGGTCCAGCGTTGCTAATTCGCCTCTTTAACCTTCATGGCAGCTATTCAAAACCCCTTATCAATTTCAATTCCTGAAAACCAATCTATTCCGAAAAAATGCCAGCTGTCTCCCAAGGACTTTGATTACACGCAAAGGGGACAATGGCTCCGTGCAGCAGTGTTGGGAGCCAATGACGGCTTGGTTTCTGTTTCATCTTTAATGATGGGTATTGGAGCTGTAAAACAAGATGCAAAAGCCATGATTCTTTCAGGCTTTGCAGGTCTAGTTGCGGGTGCATGCAGTATGGCAATTGGAGAATTTGTTTCAGTATACTCTCAGTTAGACATAGAAGTAGCCCAAATGAAGAGAGAAAATAGAACGGTAGAAGATCAAGATAAAAAAGAGAGAGAACAGCTTCCAAATCCCATGCAAGCAGCTCTTGCTTCAGGTCTCGCCTTTTCCCTTGGCGCAATTGTTCCTTTACTTGCTGCTTCCTTCATAAGGGATCATAAGACGAGGTTGGGAGTGATGGTAGCAGCGGTGAGCTTGGCGCTGGTGATTTTCGGATGGATTGGGTCCGTTCTTGGAGGGACCCCTGTGGTGAAGTCTTGTGTTAGGGTTCTGTTGGGAGGATTGATGGCTATGGCAATAACATTTGGACTAACCAAGCTAATAGGAACTAGTAGACTTTAACTTGTCTTTTTATTTGCTGGATTATGTACTAAAATGTATGCCTTTCCTTTTTTTTATGTCAGAACTAGTGTACAATATGCAGTTGTGTAATAGAAGTGATCGTTATTAACTTGTAATTGGATTATTGTTCTGAATAGCGTCGTAAGCACTTGGATTTAAAGGTGTCCCTGCTACCTTCAGACAAATAATTAAGGTATTTGATTCACAATGGTAAAAGTCATTATTCACAGATGCTATCATATATTAGTACAGCCACAGCCACATACAATAGAGGAAACATGTTAGGAGGTAAATAAGCTAAACTATTACAATCTTGGAACGAAGAAAAAGAAATGCAATGCCTCCAGGTAGTTTAAATTTGAGCATCGACAAGTTGATCAGTTGTGTTAATCTGAGGGACCCAAAGAACACCCCCCCCCCCCCCCCTTCTCCACCCCACCACCACACTTTTTCACGAAGAAATTTGTAATCCAAAGCAGCATGTCTCATCCAGGAGTTATAGACCGTGTTGGCACACAAGTACATGCTCCCTGGTCTATCGCAATAATGCATGTGGCTTTGATCGGGTAACACCAAACTCAACGAGTAAGTGTTGAACCTATGAGAGCTCATCCTCAGTATTAGTTAACGCTTTTATATTACGCTTTGGTGATTTCCATGAGATGATGTTTGAAATAAGATATAAAATGTATATATGATGGTTGAGTGACCACCATATACCAAGCACTAATATCTTGAGTGAGGCCATAAAGGGATTTCTGTGTTTGCAAATCTGGTTTGGAAACTGAAGATGAACAAAACCCGGTGATTAGGTCGTGAAAACCTCTTCATTTAAGGTGCCATGCATGGAGGAAGGCAGTGTTCACGTCCAGCTGGCGTAGTACATAGCCAGTTTATTGGAAGAGCAATGGATAGAATAATGTGAATAGTGACTGATTTGAAAGTGTAAAATTAGTCCTTAATGTATTGTTAAAGGAACCCTTTGGCAACTAAACAAGCTTTATATTTTACAATTGTGCCATCTAGATGTTGTTGTATTTGAATTACTCGTTTTCATCTGATGGGATTTCGAGAAGATCGGGGTACAAGTTCCATAGTACCATTTTTCGAAGAACAAAAAAACTCATGGTCCATAGCTTGACACCATTTTGGTTCCTTAAGAGCTTAGTGATAAGTGCTTGGTTCGATAGTGGATGGAATCTGATGGAGGGATTGGGTTTTCTGGTTCACGTGGGTGTAGGGGTTGAGTTACGTGTAAGTTCATAAATGAGACTCAAACGTATTTACAACATGATCAAGGTTAAAAAAAAGTATCAAGTGATTGTGCGGGTTGACGTTTTGCAAAAAGCTTAGGGGCTAAATGATATTTGGGTCTCTATTGTGTTAGGGACTGTATATAGATATTGTTTTTAGGGTTTTGTGTATGAATCATTTTATTGGTTATTTTCGTATAAACGTCTTATGCACAAGCAATTTGAATACAACAAAGGAATTGAAAGTGAAATATACTAGATTAATAATAGTCCAGGATCTATTACTATTTTATGATTTTTCAAAGTGAAATATACTAGATTAATAGTAATCCAGGATCTATTAGGTAACACTACTTTAATGTGAATAATAGATGTCTCACCAAAATTAAGATTTTCCTTTGTTTAGGCAGGTCGTGTGGATTCCACACTACTTAGATTAAATTACTCTTTGTGTTCAACTTTATTGTGGAGTGCACACGCCTTTGGAATTTATAAATATGTTTATAGATGCACATCGGCATTAAATAACTAAAGAAATACTAAGCCAAAAGATTGATTATGAACAAACCCCGCATTTTTGTAATTGTGTAAACATATTACTACTTTTCTTTGTGAGTGCAAGTTCCACCATCAAAGGCATGTGCCTCGAGGATTATCTTATTGTTTTGTATCAACCAATATTATGTGATTAGTGGTTGCGCCTTAAACTTTCGCTTGCCGTTCCCCTCTATAAATATCCTCCTCGGAGAACACTAATCTACACAAGCAAGTTAAGATTTTCTCTCTTAATTCGTTCTTTGTACGCAACGCTAATTCTCCTCTTTAACCTTGACCATGGCAACTAATCAAAATGCTTTTTGTGTTTCAATTCCTGAAAGCGAATCTGATCCGAAACAATGTCAATTGTCTCCTGAGGAGGACTTTGATTACTCGCAAAGGGGACAATGGCTCTGTGCAGCTGTGTTGGGAGCCAATGATGGCTTAGTTTCTGTTGCATCTTTAATGATGGGCGTTGGAGCGGTGAAACAAGATGCAAAAGCCATGATTCTTTCAGGCTTTGCGGGTCTAGTTGCGGGTGCATGCAGTATGGAAATAGGAGAGTTTGTTTCGGTGTACTCTCAACTAGACATAGAAGTTGCCCAAATGAAAAGAGAAAACAGAATGATAGAAAATCTAGAAGAAAAAGAGACAGAACAGTTGCCCAATCCTATGCAAGCCGCTCTAGCATCGGCTCTAGCCTTTTCCCTAGGAGCAATTGTTCCTCTACTTGCGGCTTCGTTCATAGGTGATCATAAGTGAGGATGGGAGTGGCGGTAGCAGCGGTGAGCCTGGCGCTAGTGATTTTCGGATGGATTGGGTCTGTTCTTGGAGGTACTCCTGTGGTGAAGTCGTGTGCCAGGGTTCTATTTGGTGGGTTGATGGCTATGGCAATAACATTTGGACTAACCAAGCTCATTGGAACTAGTGGACTTTAACTTGTCTTTCTATTTTACTGGATTATGTTACGTAATGCAGGCCTTTCCCTTTTTTTTAATGTCAAAAGTGTACTATAGGCAATTGTGTAATAAAAGTGTCCGTCTTTAACTTGTAATTGGATCATTGTTCTGAATAGTGTTGTAAGCATTTGGATTTAGAGTTGTCACCACTACTTCAGACTAATAAGGTATTTGATTCACAATGGTAAAAGTTATTATACACATATGCTTATCATATGGCTTTATAGCCATAGCCAAATACAATATAGGAAGCATGTTAGGAGTTAAATAAGCTAAACTATTACAACCTTTGACCAAAACTATTTGATGAAGATTATCGACCAAGACTATATCTTTGACTAAGACTATACAACATGATAATGTAAACTCAAAATATTATTTCTCTTAAAATATAGTCTTGATTTGACCTCCCAAGATGGTGGATCCATCAAATACTCCAATCTCCGAACGAAGACTAAGAAACACAATACGCCCAAGTTGTTTAATGCATGAGAGCATCAGCAAGTTGATCAATTGTGTTAATCTGAGGGGCCCGCAACGAACCCCAAATACTTTTTCACAAAGAAAGTGGTAATCCAAAAGATAATGTTTCATCCAGGATTTATAGACTAAGTTAGCACACAAGTACATGCTCCCCGGTGTTGTCGATGCAATATAACACAGGTGGCTTTAATCGGGTAACACCAAGCTTAATGAGCAAGTGTTGAACCCATGGGACTTTACCTTCCTCATTTGTTAATGCTTTATATTCTGCCTCAGTGGAGGACCGAGAGACAATAATTTGTTGTGCTGAGTTCCACGAGATGAGTGCAACAAGATATAAAATGTACGCGGTGGTTGAGTGGCCACTATTAGAGACCCCTCCTCAATCAGAGTCCAAGAACGCTTTGAGCTCAAGGTAAGAGTCCTGCCATAGAAATAAGCCATGATGAATTGTTTCTTTTAAAGTACTCTTTTTATTGCATGCTAGTGTGTTTGTGAGGTAGTACAAGGAGCCCACCAATTTTCGGTAAGGGGTAGGATCAATTTGAGGAGGCCCGTCAATGTAAATGAGAACGCCTAAATATTCAAGGTAGTTACCACCTCCTTTTTTTTATTGATAACCGTTGGTCTAGGGTGTGAACAAAACGATTCAGGAAGTAAGAATGATTTCCTGTCAAAGCAGTGTCAACTACTTAGACCATAAGAAAGCACTGGACACCATAGTGGTTGTAGATGAAAAGCAAGGATTCGGCTCCAGACTTTCAAAAACCGAAAGTAAGGAGAATGGTGGTTAACACCATGTACCAAGCACTCGGATCTTGTTACAAAACCAGGTGGTTAGGTCATGAAAACCTCTTCATTTTAAGGTGCCATGGCGAAAAGCATTGTTCATGTCCAGCTAACCTAGTAGCTCTTTTTTTAGAGATTGAACAGTAGATAGAATAATATGAATAGCGAGTGGTTTGAAAGTATCAAAGTAGTTCTTATTGTATTGTTGAAGGAACCCATCATTAGCCACTAAACAAGCTTCATAATTTTGCAATTGTGCTATCTAGATTTTTTTTTCTCCGAAAAACTAGTTTTCATCTAATGGGATTTTGAGAGGATCCGGGTACAAGTTCCCTACTACCATTTTGAATAAGAGCAAAAAATTCATGGTCCATATATTGACGCCATGGTGGGTCCTTAAGAGCGTGCGATAAGTATTGGGTTCAATAGTGGATAAAATCGGATGAAGGGTCGAGTTATTAATGAAGTTTAAGTTGTAGTACTTGGGATTGGGTTTTCTATTTCATGTGAGTGTAGGGGTCAAGTTAGATGCAAGGCCATTAATTTAGACTGATGCATATCAAATGTATTTACAACATGATCAAGGCTAAAACAAAATATCAGGCGATTGTAACAGGTTGATATGTTGCACAAGTCTAGTATAGGGGTAAATGGTAATTAGACTTTTCTTGTATTCGGTACTATAAATATATAACGTTTTAGGAATTTGTGCGTGAATCAGTTTGTGGGTTTTTCATGTGAACATCCTATGCACAAGAAAATTTAATACAAGAAAGAGATCGACAGTGAAATTTATTGTTCTTGCTTAGATTCACCAAGCACCACACAAATCATTGGATTCCACAATCCAGTTCGATCGCTTCTTATGAATAACTATTAACACTCCCTTTTGTCGGATCAAAACCAAACTACCCATGTTTTATGTGCAGCTTGGCTTTCAATCCTTCGATTTAAAATACTCACAAAAAACGACCAACAAACTAAATTCGAAGACAATATATTTAAGCATGGACCAAACCTTAACATATTGTAACGCCAATACTAATAAAGCAAATAACCGAATACCATAACTAATTTAAATTAAACATTAATTAGGTAACACTAATTTTATGTGAACAATTGATGTCCCACCAGAATTAATATTTTCCTTTGTTTATGGAGGTCGTGTGGATTCCACACTACTTAGATTAAATAACTCTTTGTGTTCGACTTTATTGTGGAGTGCACACGCCTTTGGTTTTTTTATGTTTATATATGCACGTCGACATTAAATAACTATAAAGAAATACATAGCCAAAAGAATGATTATGAACAAGGCCAAATTAAGACTTCACTACTTCTAGTGATAAGAGTTTTACATGAGCTCTATAATAAACAAAAATAAACATATTACTACTTTTCTTTTTTAAGTGCAAGATCCACCATCAAAGGCACAATGTGCCTTTAGTGTTATCTTATTGTTTTGTATCAACCAAAATTATGTGATTAGTGGTTGCTCCTTAAACTTTTGCTTATCGTTCCTCTCTATAAATATCCTCTAGGAAGAACACTAATCTCCACAAGCAAGTTAACGTTGCTCTCTTAAATCCCTTCGTTCTGTGTGCGTAACACTAATCATCCTCTTTAACCTTCATGGAAACTAATCAAAATGCTTTTTGTGTTTCGATTCCTGAAAACGAATCTGATCCGAAACAATGCCAATTGTCTCGCAAGGAGGACTTTGATTACTCGCAAAGGGGACAATGGCTCCGTGCAGCTGTGTTAGGAGCCAATGACAGATTAGTTTCTGTTGCATCTTTAATGATGGGTGTTGGAGCTGTGAAACAAGATGCCAAAGCCATGATTCTTTCAGGCTTTGCGGGTCTAGTTGCGGGTGCATGCAGTATGGCAATAGGAGAGTTTGTTTCGGTGTACTCTCAACTAGACATAGAAGTCGCCCAAATGAAAAGAGAAAACAGAATGATAGAAAATCTAGAAGAAAACGAGACAGAACAGTTGCCCAATCCTATGCAAGCCGCTCTAGCATCGGCTCTAGCCTTTTCCCTGGGCGCAATTGTTCCTTTACTTGCGGCTTCCTTCATAGGAGATCATAAGGTGAGGATGGGAGTGGTGGTAGCAGCGGTGAGCCTGGCGCTAGTGATTTTCGGATGAATTGGGTCTGTTCTTGGAGGTACCCCTGTGGTGAAATCTTCGGTTAGAGTTCTGTTGGGGGGGTTGATGGCTATGGCAATAACATTTGGACTAACCAAGCTCATTGGAACTAGTGGACTTTAACTTGTCTTTCTATTTGCTGGATTATGTACTAAAATGTATGCCTTTCCCTTTTTTTTTCTTTCAGAAGTGTAAAATAAGCAATTGTGTAATGAAAGTGGCTTTCTTTAACTTGTAATAGAATGTTAATGCTGAACAAAATGATTAAATTTCAATAAAGAGGCATGTAAGTGGGCAATAAATTGCGCTGCGACCCTTTGGATCATTGTTCTGAATATGGTTGTAAGCATTTGGATTTAACTTGTAATTCAAACTCGTTTGATTTGAAGAGTATTAT